>NC_051186.1:95639795-95772289 GCF_013339695.2 Rhipicephalus sanguineus
GCCACTCGACATGATTCACATTGGGGGAGATGGGGTGATTTCTTATTCGGAGTCCCAGTTGTTGAAGGTGGCGACTCGATCGTACGTCTCCAGTCAGCTTTCTGAGTCTTCAGACAATGATCCACGTAAAGCTGGCGGTTGCCTAGTTTGTCCGAGCAGAATCGGTGCCGGTGGCACAGTGGCTGTGATCGTCGCCGTGATCGAGGTGAGGGTCTTGGTTTTCCGGGTCTTTTCAGGTAGAGGCCCGTAGTATGGCGGTAGACCTTGTTGCCTGTGGCTTGCTCGCTTCTCGGCGTCGATGTCTTCTTTGCGACTTGGGCTGGGTTCACAGCTTGACGGGGGTGTCCGGAACATGAACGAGCAGCACCCCCACCAGATGTCACGGAGTCGTGATGATGACGAAGGCAGCAGTCGACGTGTCTAAGATGAATCCCTTTATTTGGCCGTACTTGTGGCCGCGAAACGGAAACTCAAACTACAGCAATACACACTGTACACTGATAGCGGCGAACAGAGCGTCGGCCGTCGATAAACTGAACCGTGCCAAGGCATGCACATTCTTGCCTCATCGCTGCTGGCTGCGTTAGTTCGAGAATAATTTTAACTGTTGACCTTTGCGCGCTGAAGCCTAACAGACGATCCTAAGTTAATCTCGATTGTTCTCGGACATTCTGGCGGCATTTTCGCAAAGCAGCAGCTACACGTGCAAGGGGCAGGTAACATAAGGGATAGAAAGAAGCGAGCATTTG
The DNA here is from genome assembly GCF_013339695.2 of Rhipicephalus sanguineus. Lineage (NCBI taxonomy): Eukaryota > Metazoa > Arthropoda > Arachnida > Ixodida > Ixodidae > Rhipicephalus > Rhipicephalus sanguineus. Next base: position 95,640,545 of record NC_051186.1, read on the forward strand.
TGGCAGTATAGTTTAGCAAGGGGATGCGAAAAGGAAGTGAGGTTGAGGCGGACTCATGTTGGGCTGCGGAGGAGGGAAAGGGGGAGTTTAGAGAGTAAGCTATAGAATCATCACGTACAGTATAAAATATCAAGGGTGGCGAAAGAGAACGGATGGCGAGGAGGAGGGTAAAATGGTGAGAGGACAAAATAGAAAGAGATAACGAAAGAAACGTAAAAGAAAGCAGAGATGGTAAGATGCAGAAAGAGATAAAGAAATATTGAAGAAAGATGGAAGATGACGATGATGCTGCTGATGAAGAAAAATGAAGAACTCAATCTGCGTTCGCCGGGTGGTGGCGCTTGCTTCCCAGCTCCGCTATACACTGGGTATGAGCTGGGAAGCAAGCGCCACCACCCGGAGAACGCAGATTGAGTTCATCATTTTTCTTCATCAGCAGCATCATCGTCATCTTCCTGTTCTTACCCAGTGTATAGAAATATCGAAAATAGAAAACAGGCCCTTATACGTAGCTTATATAGATATCACCGGGGCGTATGACAACGTTAATCAGGAAATTTTGTGGGATATATTGAAAGAAGTGGGCATAGGGGACGACTGTATACAGCTTTAGAGAGAAATATACCGAGAAAATACAGTTTGTATAGAATGGGAAGGAATAAGTAGCAAGGACAGCGTTGAAATTAGCAAGGGGCTGAGACAGGGATGTCCTTTGTCCCCGCTGTTATTCATGCTGTACATGGCGAGGATGGAAAAAGCGCTCGAAGGTAGCAACATTGGATTTAATTTGTCACACAAACAGGTCGGCACGATGGTTGAGCAGAAGCTTCCAGGTCTATTTTATGCTGATGATATTGTCTTATTTGCGGACAGTCAAGATGATATACAGCGACTGGCGGATATATGCGGAAGGGAATGTGAGGCTCTAGGACTAGGATTTAGTGCAACAAAATGTGGATTGATGGTATTCAATGATCACGAAGACCATGCGGTCTTCATACAGGGCCAAAAAATACCGAGCGTAAGCGAGTACAAGTACCTAGGAGTATGAGTAAATGAGGGGGATAGATATATGGAGGTACAAGAGAAAGCATCGGTAGCAAAGGGAAAGAGGAATGCTGCAATTATGAAGCACAGAGCTTTATGGGTATACAATAGGTAGGAGGTGCTTCGAGGGCTGTGGAATGGTGTGATGGTCCCGGGGCTTACATTTGGGAACTCAGTGGTGTGCATGAAGTCAGAGGTACAATCAGGAATGGATGTAAATCAAAGGACGGTGGGCCGCCTCGCGTTGGGCGCTCACGGGAAGACGACAAATGAGGCTGTAAAGGGTGATATGGGATGGCCAGGCTTTGAAGTGAGGGAAGCTCAGAGCAAAATGAGATTCGAAGAGAGGCTGAGGAAAATGAAGAAGAGTAGATGGGCAGAGAAGGTTTTCAGGTATTTGTACAGAAAAAGCGTTGACACGCAGTGGAGAAAAAGAACTACGAGGCTCACCAGTAAATATAGGGCAAGCAGTGTGGGCGATATGGCTACAAGGAGCATTAAGCTGAAGGTCAGAGAGGCGGAGAGGACTTATTGGATGGCAGCGATGGAAAAGAAGCCGGCTCTGAGTAACTACCTAAAGGGAAGAAACGAAATAAGGAGGGAAAGGTTTTATGATAATTCAAGGGGAAGCGCTTTACTGTTTGAAGCAAGGTCGGGCTGCCTTAGAACGCGTAGTTATAAAGCGAGATTCAGTAATGAAGAAGAACAATGTACATGCTGCGGGGGAACTAAGGGAACGATGGAACATGTACTGATTGAATGTGGCGATATTCACCCAGGTATACATGTGGGCACGAGTCTACATGAAGCCTTGGGTTTTAGGGACAACAATAGAAAGCTGAACACGTCCGCGATAGAAATAAGTAAGAGACGGTTAGAGTATTGGTGACAGAAAAGTAGAGATAAAGTACAAAAATAAATAATGGGGAAAAAAATAAGGTCATTCTGCCTTAAGAGGCAGAGAGATAGACCGTGAATTTATATTTTTTTGGTATAATAACATAGATTTAACCAATGTAGATAAGGTATTAGGCCAGCATGGAACAAGGAAGCTTTTTCTTTTTTCTTCGAGCATGGTGGCAGACATGCCACCGCCCCGTTATAAAGGGGACGCTCATAGCATCCATCCATCCGCTGTTTACTCAGCTTCCAGGGGCTTCGAACTGGCTTTGATTTTTTTTTATTCTTTGCACATGGACTTTGCATATCGTCTTTTTATTCTTTGCTTAGGGTCAACACCCAGGACGCCGAGATTTCATTTGCTTCTACACGGGCGATTTAGCGCTACCACGTTAGAACCTTCACATAACAACCACAATGGGAGGTCAACACCCTGTTGTATAATTGGACTTCATATCGGAGTTGCGAGAGAAAATCCCGATATTTGGTGGTTGTCGAAAACCAGGAAGCGTAGCGGAGGTAAAAAAACGTCTTCTTAATTTGACGCTGGGGGAATAACTATAAAGAAATGGAATGCGAGTGTGCGTTGAGGTCCACGTTCCCCGTCACTTCTTGGTCTTCCCAGCTTGCCGAACATCATATGTAACAGTGGTACAACAGAAATGTAGAACGAAAGCTACACAAAAAAATTTTACGCGTGCGTCCGGCCTTCACTTCTATATTGGAAGCTGAGCGGTAGCGATTTGCATTTATGTTTTTATAAATTTTTCCCGAACGACAAAAGATTTGTTTCGAGCAACACTATGTTACGTCCTTTATTACTATGTAAAACAGATACGTGCTTGCAAACCGTAGCAATATCATAAGACATGGCGTTGCACACTTTTGGTTGTGAGTTCATTCAGTGTTTTGCTACTTTAGTGCTCGTGCCGACTAAAATATTATATTGGGAAGTGATAAGGCAATCAATAAACAACCAAATCTTCTGGACATCGCTGCGCAATTGTCGTTTGTCGTTCGCTGGCCTAGAGAGGGCAGTGTTCACTGTGCAAGGCCATACGCGTAGACGTGTAAGTCACTGCTGTTCCACGAACATCGCTCAAGCCTACATTCATCCGACGATTTTACCATTGCAGTTCATGCCTTCGCTCACATGTAATTTTGATTGATTGATTGATTGATTGATTGATTGATTGATTGATTGATTGGGAAGATGCTTTTTCAGAGGGGCGCAATTCCACGCGCGCTCCATTTTGTATTTCTGTGAAACTGGTCCGTTCGATGTATAACCACTGTCTTTCGCAAACCGCGCACGAACGTCTGGGTACCTTCCAGATTATTTTAGAATCATCTAATAGGCTTGAGTGCGCAAACGTGAACAGTTGAGTTTAATATGGAACTAGCGGGGCTACTAGCGATAAGACTCAAATGTTCGATGCCGCATGTATAAATGCCGACACGCCTAACCGCAGATCAGATTACTCGACGGCCGGCGACTGTTCTAGCTGCTATCACTAAAGGCTGTTTCACATGCCGCGATTGCAGCGATGAAAATCGCTCGGTTCGCTCTATTCGCTCTGTTCGCAACCGCCGCTAATGGCGGTTTCGTTTCACATGGACAGCGAATGGTCTGCGATTTTCGCTCTGCGACTGACGCGGCGCGCAAAGTTGCTTGCTGCCGTTGTTTGTGGCAGACACTGCATAAATTTCGAATGTAATGTAACAATCTGTGCGTTATGATATTCTGAACTTTTCATCACCGATAGCGAAGAGCACGCCTGTCGTGTCATTTAAAAACACTTTACAATCTGATTTCACTTGAGAATACGCAACAACGGCCACAATCAAAACAAACTCGTTGGCGCAATTTCGACGGCTCCGCCGGGTCGGCGCAATTTCGACGGGTCTCAGCTGAAAAATCGCTTCGCCGCTGCGAACAGAGCGAAAAATTTCCAACATGTTGGTCGCTTGCCGCTGACCGCTGTGGCGAGAGCGATCGGCCGTTTTTTTCGCTGCGAGCGAATTCGCAGCCTGAAAATCGCTCTGTTTTGTGTCATGTGAAACGGCCTTAAAGAGGCCCTACGACGCTTTTGGGAATGTTTTGTTTAGCGCTGGAATGCGTATAGTAATGAATGCCGAGACGAACGCAACAAAAATTACGGAAATTGGTGCACGAGAACTGATATTATTATAGTCTTCAAATTTCAAAGCTCGAGCAGACGAAGACAAGAAACGTTCCCTTTCGCATTTCACTCTCCCACTGACGTAAAAGACCGTTTCCGATCACCGCGCGCCTCTAATAGAAACATACCAGTGGTGCGATCTTGTACGCGTTACAAAATAAACACGGAGGTGTGGCAGTACATCCAGCCGCACGTGACCGCACGTGACCGCACGCGATTGGTCAATGCAGAGCCGTGACGTCTGTCGCGGTTCAAATGGGCCATTCGCGTGCGGCTGGATGTAATGCCACGCCTCCGTGTTTATTTTGTAACGCGTACAAGATCGCACCACTGAAATCTTGTCTCATGGTGGCTTTCACACACTGCCTGTCCACCGCTCTTTTTGACGCCGTTGTAACCACGGCTACGACGAACCAAGTGCGTCGCCTCGCAGACTGTCCCACGGTTTGTCGTGTAGTGCAATGAGCCTGGGTGATCTCAAAAAAAACCTTGAGCGCGAGATCTTCTGACACAGCAATACTGTGCATGTAGTGCCGTATCCGGACATGCCATTGCAGATTGAAAATGCGTCGCTGAGCCCCGTGCAACGCGAGGATGGCTCGGACGGAACGCTACCGCCCGATGACGCGAAAGGTGTTGATTGGTAAGCGTTTAGAATTTTAGGAGCGGAGCTCCTTATAGCATCACCTTGTCGGTCGTCGCTCCATCCGGCCTCCCCCGCCATCGCGTCTCCCGTATCATTCAATAGATGGCGCTGTCCCATAGAGATAGAAAAGGATGAAATAAAGAAAAAATAAAAAAAATAAGAAATAAAAAATAATTAATAAAATAAAAAATAACAAATATATTAAAAATAAAAATATATTATAAAAATAATAATGAAAAAAAAATTAAAAAGAAGAACAAAAGGGAAAAAGGAAAAATAATTAAAGCAGCGTATCGCTTTGGTTACTGCTGGGCGAAACCACTGAACATTTCACGGTGTAACAATGATTGCTTCAGGAGCTTCGCCCAAGCTCTTCATCATTCACCCATGGATATGCTGTAATTTTTTCTTTTTTTTGTTGACAAAATTGTGCCGAAGCGAGCGTGGCGTGTTTCGCAGCTGCCGGCGTGGCCGATACCACCCGATGCCGTAAAAGGCAAACGCGGAAGCGTATCCTTTGATTAACATTCCCACCACTTCTACAGCGCACCTAGCGTCCTGTCCTGTGTTTCTGAAAATACATCATTTAGAAACAGAATTGTTGTGTTTGTTAGAAAGCATAAAAAAGGGGTTTTATTTTTTAGGGCTCAGTAATATGGCCTATATGAATATTACATGGTACCATATCGATATTACATGGTACTTGTCGCGTCAAGCCAATTAAAACGGACAGCCTTTGTCGTCACTATAATATGATGAAACGTTGCTTCCCATAACAAAAATAGCCGATGTTTGTCGTTGTAGTCCGAAATGAAGGTAGTTTATCCGGTGAAATAAAATAATAAAGGCTTTGTTATCGGCGATACTACGTGCGCAACGATGTCAGCGCACTAAACAGTACCAGAACACGCGTTGAAAACAAAATGCTTAATTGGTGCCACAGGGCCCTTTTAACGCGTGAATCGCGTGTACAGTACTCACAGATTCAAATGCGACATCAGTTTTTAGTATAACGACTGGCATGCGCAATTGCTCGAGATCATGTCGCCACGTCGCGATGAATCTGGTCTCTAAAGATAGTGTTTGCTCTGATCTACGCTGTGGGAATCTATATATTGCCAAGCAGCCAGCAAAGAAATGCATACATTTCATTGTTCGTCTTTGACGCAAATGAAGTGATTCGTGTCATGACACCTAATGCGACTCGTTCTGTTAAACTGTGTCCTGTGTTGCTTGTAGCGTTTCCCTACCATAAGCGCATCGGCAAGCCTTCATGACAGCTAGTTCACTATGCATGGCCTGTTTGTCATGCATGCATGCATGCATGCATATGCAACCTGGAATCCTAGTAGACAAGACAGGCGGCTATATCATGCCTTGAAGCACGGTGTCTATCACTTATTAGAACGCCGCAGCCCGAGGATGACCCAACGGCTGTCTGGTGACCGTTGGGTTCTCTCTCAGTCCTCTCTCAGTCTTTCGAGTCGACCGAAATTTTGCAGAATGCGAAACGGAGGTCCAAATATGAAAAATAATAACTGATACAGAGGCGATCCTACACGTCGTATATTTGCTGAAGGAGATATACATAATTCTTCCTGATTTTAATGAAGTGATCGTAGTCTGCATTGAAGCGCATTTCCGATTTAATTCTAGCACTAACCGCCATTGTCAAGTGAAATCACTTTCAGAAAAAATTCAGCCATATTTCTATCACTAAAAGAAAACTTCTTTTTGCGGGACATCAGTGAGATTTAGTTAACACAAGAATCGCTCGACTTGGGTGTATAACAAAAGTCACGATTCGGCATTGTGCTAAAAGCATCACAAACACACGTTCAGAATCATGCTACATGGGGCAGGTCCATGCGGGCGTAAGACATTTACTTGAGTTTTGCAATTGTGAAAGGTCGCAACGCATTAGATGGGTTAGAGAAATACGTGTACTTAAGGCAGGTAGCGAGATTAGATCCGAACCATGAGCACTGAAGTAACTAGAACATTTGAAATTAAATGCTTGGCACTTGATTTCTTCCCAAGTTTTTTGGCATTAGGAAATTAAGAAATTAAGCACTTTTCAGGTATTCTCAAATCATAAATGGCTGTTTAGAAGTACCAACCATGAGAAGAGTATCAGTAGGCTACAGCTCTGTTACCAGGACTTACCTGGGGGGGAAAGAAGGGGGCTTACAAATGAGGCTCTACATGAAATTAGGGAGACGGAGTGAGGTGTCGAAAGGAAACTGATTCGTGCAACGTTAAGGAAAAAGGGGATAGCATAGTGGTTCGGGAAAGAGACGAGTGCTAAAGACACCTTAGTCGAAATTAAGAAGAAAGGGGCATGGGCAGCGGAGGCCGAGATGGAATGACAACTGCTCGTCATTAAAGTAAAAGACTGAATGCCATGAGAAATCAAGCGCGGCTTGCGGAGGCACGAAATAAGGTTCACAGATGTCATTGAGACGTTTGCGGGAATACTGTGGCCACAGGAAGCACAGAACCGGGTTAAGTGGAGGAACATGGAATAGCGAGAGAGAGAGACGAAACTTTATTATGTCTCCTTGCCGGTATGAAGCGTAGCGGCCGCCGGGACATATGCGCTATCTGAGCCAGCTGCGACGTGAGATGTACCGTAAGTCTTGTCACGATGATGACTATTATTCGACGTGGCATTATTTGCGCTGTTGAGGCCCCTTCGATCACATAGCTAGATCAAGCTCCAAACATTTGTCGATGGCTCTGCTCCGAATTTTAATACAACAATACAAAACTGTAGAAAGGCATTTATCATAGGTGGAATCGAGCATCTCTCTTCCACCCCACTATGATGCTATGCACTCTGCCCTCTACACGAGTGATACATCATTTTGGGTTAGCTGCGTGCGACGTCGCATCTTTCCCCGTAACGCTTTGAGAATGGCCGCAGGTTGTTAGCTGGCGCTAAGAATGAAAATGTGAAATGGGAAAAATCGTAAAGCTTGAGTAGCCCTGTCCGTAAATGTATCTTTGCTGGACCAACTTTTGCCGTGAAAGATTGTCCCCAGAAAGACCAAATTAATTTGGTGACATTTCTGTTCTTTCTGTTGACTTTTTCCGAACACCTGGTGACCTCCTGAATTGCACGTCAGAGGTGTTTCTCGCCTTTTTCTTTTGAATTAACCGAAAAACATGACGATGAAGTCAAAATTTAAACTACGGAAATGTATTTCAGGAACTACGAAGAATCTTCCTGGAATTGTGGGCTGCTGTGCTCACAGGCACCTAGATGCGTTACAAACAAAATCTATGCCCTGTAGCCTGCCTGTAGTGGCACATGACATTAACTCTTACAAAAGCCTGTATGGGAAAAAAATATTTCATTATTTTGTTTCGCTGACAATGTCGTCCTTTAGAAGAAATGCGAAGAAAAATAAATCAATATCCATTCAGCTGGATAAAACTCGTCATGTGCACTTGCGCGTCTACGAGGCAAATGCATAACCACGCCCCGATTAGTACTCGGTGCTATTTCGACGGTACTTGCTTTCAGATGTGTTCATCTTCAACAGCTTAGTATTGCGTCTAGGCAAGATAAACAAGAAATGAACATGTTGCATATCTCTGTCATGCATTATCTGGTGGTGACCGCTACATGAAGCTTGGCGCGAAGTGGTACCCTATTATAGGTTAGTTGGAATAATTTTGACGAATATCTGCTCTTTCTGAGGTATCTTTGCTAGCTAGCATCAGATTCACCGACAAAATACTGCCGACTTTCACTGACAATTTGTAGCCTATTCTGCAATGTTTGCGCACCTCGACGACCAGCCTTTTTTTCTTTGAAATCAATCTTGAAAATCCGGAAAGATATATCTTCACGCCAGAAAGCAAAGAAGTTGCGGCTGAAGTTTCTGCGAGCGACCCGCCTCGTTCAACAATTATGACACTTGTCTGTTTGTTTGTGGGCGTGTATATGTGTGTGTGTCACGAGCGAAAGAAGACGACGCTCGGTGTGTGTCTAGCGCTTTCGCGCGAAGAAAACGAAGGTCGGCACCGAGCTCGCGCGCGCTCGGGCAGCTTCGAAGAATAAAAAAAAGGTCAAATAGTCCCTTCCTAGTCTCCAGTGTGTTCGGTCGTCTTTCTTACGCCGCCTCGGAACCCATATTGTCCGACAGCCACAACGGCACGCCACATTTGGCGCCCAACGGCTCGGGGTGCGCTAAGAAGACGTTCATATGTTCTATGTAGGGACGTCGCTCTCTACGCGCTCCTTTGGCTGAACCACTGACTTCAGGACAACGTCGGCTCCGTGAACCCAAGATGGCGACCGCCCCGTGTTCCATCGACCTGTTCGAACAGCTGGATGACACCGGCCGGGTGCAAGCCTAAAGGTCAGCTGTGTCCGAAGCCGGTGCCCTGAAGACCGAGGTGGATCAGCTCCGGCGCGAATTGGAGAAACTCAAAATCATGCTTTCGAAGAATGACGACGCCGCTAGAGACGACGACGCGCGAAAGCCACCTCTTGACCCGCAGCTGCAGGCAAGTCACGACTTCTTCTGCAACCTATTTGCTCCGCTTGTAGAACGCATCGAGTGCTTGGAGTCAAATACGCATGACGATTCTGACGCCGAATCAAGCACAAGTGCAGAGGAGAGCAGCGCGTCGATGAATACTAAACGCGGCTCGCGAAATCAACAAAGGAAAGCCAGAAGCGATAATGCCATATGCATGTCTAACGGTGAAGACGCTTTCAAGTTTCGCGACTTTCAAGTTTCGCGGCGAGCTCCTTACCGCATCTCGGGAAAGATCTAAACGCCTGATTTCACCAAGTCGATTACTGGTTCAGAACCTTCAGCGTTCCTGACGAGGTCGTCATTCTGTTCATTATTTCGAGGCTCCCAGCTAACGACTTTACATGAATGCGTCACCACACAAATGTGGCGGATATCACTATTTGGCCTGATATGAAAGCAGCGTTCCGCCGATGTTATCACATGGACTGCGATGTAACGGCTAAGCAGCGAATGTACGGAGCAACGCAATGCGCTGGAGAGTCCTGTACAGACTTCGCATACCGCAAGTTGGGCCTCATGGAACAATTCAATTATCATGTGTCAAGAGAAGCCAACAAGAGAAGTGTCAAGCCATCATGGCTACGTTATCATCTAAAGAAAAGAAACATTTCTTCGACAAGACCTTTAGGCAGCTAGACGACATGATAAGTTCCTTTCTGCGCTTTGACCATATCAGAAATTCTGAGGAAAGTGTTCAAATTATGGTTGCGCAAGAACGCGAGAGTCCGTCGAGAACGCAGCCTGCCAAACGCCGCGTTGACTTGAATTGTTAGCCTCAAAAGCTTCTGCGCAATCGTCAGCGTACGGATAGTATAGAGTCGAACAGTTCCTCGAATGATCAAGCAGCACAAAGAAACGCACCTAAAAAAGATGACACAAAAAGGAAAGGCGTATCTGTTGCGGCATTCGACTCATCGCGGGACGCGTGTTTTTGAAATATCCCAAGGAAACGCCCCGAGAATTCGTAAACTGTGCTTGAATTGCTCCAGAAGTGGTCATTTTGCCACGCAGTGTCGTCTACGGCTAACTGCAGAATTTTTGAAGTGCCAGGAAGAATTTGAATCTTCCAGTGCATTACAGCGAGCAAACGGACAGCTGGTGACGCCAATACCCGCGAGCAGTCGCCAGTAAGTGAGCAGGTGTCGTGTGCCTCAGATGATGATGATGATGAAATAAACTTTTAATTTGCCGAAACAGTGTCCCCGAGCTCGTAAGCTTGTGGTCAACCTAGGTGGGAGGGTCCCTTAGTCCAGGAACCCTCTGGCCGCGATCGCCTCCTGGGCCCTGGCGACGAGTCCTCGTTGGTCGAGATCTTGGCCTCCCACGTCTCGGCGAGGAGGTTGTTGTGTGCGGTCGTCGCGGGCTTGTTATCGGCATCTTGGTGGCGCCACGGGCACTCGAGTATGAGGCGTGCCAGTGTATCTGGAACGTCGCATATCGGGCAGTGGTATGCATGAGGCGTCGGGTAGATGGGACGTAGCAGGGTACCGTGCGTGTACGTGTTGCTTTGCAGTCTTCGCAATGCTGTTGTTTCTTCCTTAGTTAGCTTGGGATGAGGTGGCGGATACACCCTGCGAGCTAGGCGATAGGGTTGCAGTATGGCGTTATACGTCCGGGGTACGGTCTCCACTTCTGCTGCAGCGCTGGCTAACCGCGGTTCGAGCGAGGCGGTGAGGGAGGCCCGGTTGACGTGACCGCGCGCCGCGGTGTCAGCCGCTTCGTTTCCCTCGTGTCCCGGCACCCACACTACGCAGGTGTAAGGAAGCGGAGTGCTGCTCTTACTCAGAATTTGGAGTGCCTCAATTGAGATTCGGCCTCGCGTGTAATTGCGGACAGCAGATTGGGAGTCTGTGAAGATTACGAGCGCGTCCGTGCTTGTCGTCGTGGCGAGGGCGATCGCCGCTTCTTCCGCCGCCTCGGAGCTCCGCACCCTGACGGTGGCAGATGCCAGCTCATTTCCGCCTGCGTTGACTACGCTTAAAGTGTAGGCGTTTTTGCCCGGGTATTTAGCCGCATCGACGTAACGAGCGTCTGAATCGTGCTGGTGTCGTCTTCGGATCGTGTCGACTCGAGCGATCCGTCGTTTCCGATGATACTCGGGATGCATATTACGCGGCACTTGGGCGATGCTCAGTGAGTCTCCCAAGTATGGCGGTACCTTCACTTTGCGGTCCGCCTCGCAGGTGTAGCACTCCCCATAGCCCAGGTGCGCAAGGACCGATCTGCCCGTCGACGTGAGCCTCAGTCTGTCGAGCTGACTGGTCCGTTGTGCTTCTAACTGCTCTTGCCAGGTGCTGTGCACCCACATTCGAAGGAGTCTGGTGGTCGACGCCATCGGAGGTAACCCCATGGCGAGCTTCGTAGCTTTGCAGATGAGCACATTCAGCTTATCGACTTCAGATGTCTTGAGAGCGAGGTATGGAGTTCCGTAAGTGATTCTGCTGGTTAGAAGAGCTTGTACGATTCTTAGGGTATCTTGTACCTTCAGACCACTGTGTTGATTGGCGACTCTCCTTACGAGGTGCGTGAGTTGGAAAATTTTGTGTTGAAGTCGAGGAAGCGTGGCGGCCCCTGATCCGTCGCTGTGCAGGTGCAAGCCGAGTACTCGAAGCGAGGCGACGTTGGGTATTTGCACCCTGTGGAGGGTGACGTACGGGTCTGGTGCTTCGTAAGTTGGAGGTCTTCCTCTCGTGTGCGCCTTGAGTACAAGCAATTCCGATTTTTCAGGTGCGGAATGGAGGCCGCATCTGTGAAGGTATTTCTCGATGACGTCGACCGCTTCCTGCAGGCAGCTTTCTTGCTCTCCTGTGCTCTTGCCTCGCGTCCACAGCGTAATATCGTCGGCGTAAATGGCGCGACGCAGGCCCGGTATATTTTCGAGAAGCCGGGGGAGCTGAAGGAGCGCCACGTATAATAGAAGTGGTGACACGACAGAGCCTTGAGGGGTGCCCCTGTTCGGCAGCTCAAATTTGTTACTCCATAGGTTGGATATTGCCACCGTAGCCGTACGACCAATGAGAAAGTTTCGAACATAGCAATAGGTCTTTGAACCGCAGCCGTTGTCTTCGAGATTCTGCAGTATGGCTTTATGGCTAACATTGTCGAAGGCGCTTTTGACATCGATCACAAGGACGCGCGACTTGCTGTTCTTGCTCAGGTGGTTAACCAGATCTTTCAGGAGTAAGAGGACGTCCTGCGTAGAAAGAAGCTGGCGAAATCCGGACATGGTGTTTGGGTAGTACCCATTGTCTTCAAGGTGTGACGTGAGCCTGTCATGTATCATATGCAGAAAGAACTTGCCAACGCAGGAAGTCAGGGAAACGGGCCTTAAGTTCTCAACAGCTAAGGGCTTATTGGGCTTAGGTATCATGATCACCTCCGAATGCTCCCACGCGGCAGGAAGTTCTCCCTTTTCCCAGCACTCGTTGTAGTACCGTAGGAGAGCCATCAAAGCCTGATTGGGTAGCTGTCGGAGGTGCTTGTTCACTATCCTGTCTTTGCCCGGACTCGTGTTTCTCGTGAGCTTAGAAATGACTGCTTCAAGCTCTGCTGGTGTGAAGGGCCTGTCAAGGTCAGCGTTGGGTATTCCTTAATATTCTTTGGGCGGTGGTGGGATTGTCGCTGATTGGACGGGACCGCGGAGCTTGTTACATAGTTCACGGATTAAGTCTTCCTCCGAGCCTTCGTAGTTGTGTTAGTCTACAGATGCGCTGCCGCTGCTGCGTCTTGGTGGGGCTCTCGTCGAGGAGAGCACGCAACAGGCGCCACGTCTTCTTGCCTCAGAAGCGGGTTCTTTTTTCGTTCCGGTAACCATCAACGGTATCATCAACAATTAAAGGTATCTTGCACTCTGCAGCTTCCAAAAGTTTGATTAGGGCATCACTTGTTGACAAACTCAAACTAAGCATAAGGCCTTCGTCCCTACGTTTGGTAGGAGCTGGCGGCCATCACCTGCAAAATTTGAGTCATGTCAGAGCTGTGCTAACAGTGGATTACCAAACACTGCAGCATGACTTTTTCGTTGTTCCCCGGTTACCTCATGAAGGAGTCCTTCTAGGCGACGACTTCTTGCGGGCCTAAGGAGCCGTCATCGACTGGGGCTCGAAGAGATTTTCTGTGTCTGTTCCTCGAAGGCTGCGCAAGGTCTACCTGGTTAGGGATCAAGCACTACCAGCTTTATCTCGGAAGTTCGTTCCCGCGACCTGGCGTCGTAGAGCTGAAGACAATGATCATGTAGTGGTCATCTAGGGACAAAGCTCTTGTACGACCACTATTCAGTAATTGTGGAGCCCATGGTTGCAGACGCATCAGAAAATTCAAAGTTTTGATGACGAACTGTTCATTTCAAGCCGTCGTGCTTCCACATCAGATGACAATTGGCCTCATACAGGAACCAAGCGGAATTGAGGATATTGAGCTCTCTGCAGATGACTGCCAAGAGATCCTACAAATTGCATGCCTGCCTTCTCCTGAAGACCTTGATGCATCATCAGCTCGTACAATCGTCGACCCGCAGCATCATTCAGTCTCTATCGGCGACGTCGGCTTTAACATGGGAACAATGTTATCTTCCAGTGAACTGCAGGTCGTCAAAAATTGGTTGGCGCGACATTCTACTTCCTTTGCGCAATCAAGTACTGATGTAGGCTCCTGCACAGTTGAACGACATTGCATTCCACCTGGAACCAGTACAGCTTGCTCTCGTCAAGAGCATGATTTAGGACCAAATATAGTGCGACCTTCTTGGAGTCCATGGGCGTCACCACTGGTCCTTGCAGCAAAGAAAGACGGGACGACGCGCATGTGCGTCGATTATCGACGTCTCACGCAGTCACTGAGGACATCATTTGCCATTTTCCAAGGATTGAAGATGCGCTGCAGGCACTCACCGGAAGCAAGTATTTCTGTGTTATGGACTTGGTGTCTGGATTTCACCAGATCGCTATGCATCCAGATGACATCTAGAAGACTGCCTTCGTTACGCCGTGGGGTCTTTCCGAATTTTCTCGGATGCCATTTGGCCTTAAAGGTGCCCCATTTACTTGTCAGCGAGCCGTGGATACAATCATTGACGGTATTAAATACGACAATGCCCTTGTCTTTATGGATGACTGTGTAGTCTTCAGTCGGACATTTGAAGAACACGTTTCGCACCTTGAAAACATCGTTACAAGGTTCGGAAAAGCAGCCTTGAGGTTCATGCCACAGAAGTGTTTCTTCTTCTATACTGCCATCAATTATCATGGGCACGTTGTTACAAAAGATGGTGTATATCCTGTCCCATCAAAACTGGCAGCTCTTCAGATGTTCCAGCCTCCTAGAAACGTTCAGGAACTACAGTCGTTAATCGGGCTTACATCGTACTTCAGGAAGTTCATACCGAAAACAGCTTTATTGCCGCACCTCTCCGATCACTCCTAAAGATGAATTCTGCTTATTTTTGGGAAGATGACCAGCGAGTTGTCTTTGAGATATTAAAGCACGCTTTGAATCAGCCGCCTGTCTTCAAGCTGTTCTTCGAGCAGCCAGAATTCGGCGTCCAAGTACACACAGGCGGATCTCGGCGGCTGTGAGCGCGTAGAAGACAACGACGATCGCATGGGCGATCGTGTCACAAGGCAGCCGCTGGCAGCGGGCAGTTGCGGCCAAGGCTTCGACCAGTAAAGATGTGTCTCTTTGGGTCTTGGCCTCATCTCTAACGAGTTCAGGGCTAGATACAGCCGCAAAACACTACAATATATATATATATATATATATATATATATATATATATATATATATACACACACTCGTGCTACGAAATCGCCTCTGGAGGGCGGCATTGACTTTTGCGTGTCGGTCTGTCCCGGCCACGCAGCGACTTGGTCCGATCAGGTGCCAACGATGCCTCTGGCGGTCGGCGTTGGCTGTGTAGTAGGGGTTGCTGGTCTTCGCCACGCTGGTATCTGGCATGGAGATCTGCATATGGCGACTCAGGAGGGCGCCATAGGCTGTGCTGTCGTGGTCGTAACGGCTTAGGCGATTTGCTCTGAGGAGGCTGCCGGAACAGCATCCGACGAACCATATGGGCTTGCACGGCTTGTCGGTGTGTCATTCCCACGTCTTTCTGGAAGCTGGTTGAATATGAGTCGTGGTCACCACTGGGAGGACAGTGAGGAATTTCGTCAGAAAAAAATTTCCATGACTGTGGGGAGACTCAGAAATCATTTTCATAAGCGGCATTCTCCACGTTAATGAGGAGGACTCCATCCTCCTCACTTTCGGTGTCGTCCAACAGCTCCGGAGGCGGTCCTTCTGGTACACCGGGTGCTTTGAGTGGGGGGTCCAGCGAAGACGTCTTCGGAATAGATGGCACGTCAACAGGCGGATGGAGTAGCGAAGCCGCAACATTGTTGCGCTTGTCCGGAAGAACCTTCTCGCTCGGTGGAAGATGATCGCGTGCCAAAGACTGCTGTGGAATCTGCGGAAGCTGCTCCGGTGGGTCTGCGAGCACGTTTATGGTTGCCGTGGGCTCTTCCGATGCTCGTTGCGTGTCAGGCATGACAGGAGCTGGCGCCACCACATGCACCTGTAGCAAAGGCGAAACTTGGGGCCTAGTCTTTACCTGGATCGGATGAGGTGTGCCTACGGAGGCCGTTCTATGGTGTTGGTGAGCTTGATCTCCGAGAGAGGGTACGTTGGTGGACTTCCACACAGCAGCGTCGGGAAGGTGTGTCTCATACTTCTTATCCGCGGTGAAGAATAAGTCGGGAGTGGGGATGTTGCTGGCATAAGAAAGCGGCCGAAAAAGGCATGTCAACCTGGCACACCACTCAGACCAGGATCGTAGCCTTCGTAGGCGTGCCACGCCACTGCGGCTTCTCGAAGGCGGTCGATGGCCACCAGCCATTTGTGATTTTCGGGCCAGGCATGGAGGGTGCCGAGGGAGTTTATGGTCTCAACCTGGGCTGGGCAGAGATACTCAGAAAAGATACAGATATCGAAATACACGAACTGGAAGCCTAAAATACAGATACTGAGATACATTTGCCTTTAACGTAATGGGATATTTCGGAGATACTTTTGCAATAAACGAAAAAAGTATCCCGGAATACAGTTACAGCGATACAGATACTGGAATACTTTTTTTTAGTTCAAGGATGCTCATACTACGCAGGCATTTATTAGTGTAGCATAATGTTGTAATTAAAGATGCAGCGCATTGAAACTTTCACTTCATTTATTTATTACAGTACCCTCAGCGCCATTAAGGCATTGCAGGAGTGGACGGTATAGAGTACACAATTAGTAATAAATTAGTAATAATGACATAATTACAAGTATCAATTGCAATAAAAATACACTATTTCAGAGCAACAGTAACAAGCATTGGACACCGAAATCGATATACTTGGTGACAACAAAATGAGCTATGCTAGGAATAGCTCAGTTTAAGCAAATCACTCAAATCAATAATGAGCACCAATAAATTGAGAAAAAGCATATATTTATTTTGCACATAAGATCTGCTTTGCTTAGAAGATTGCTGTGTAGGCTTCTCAAATAGGTTGTCTTCTAGACAGCGTCGGTTCACCCTCAGCACAAGACTCGCGGAAGAAAAAAAATGTGTACCGCTGAAGGTGAGCACAAATTCATGTTATAGTGAATAAATACCGCCTTGATAGCCGGATTGCCCTGCAGCATGGCGATATCTCTTCTCGTGTCATCTACATACCGAGACACTTCCGCCATCACGTGGGTTGTTCTGACCGTTCAGAAGCCGAAGTCGGTCCCCATCTTCGGAATCCTCAGCCGTCTGACCCGGTCGGCGCCGGGTCCGACGGCTGAGGATTCCGCTGCCCATATAGGCCGCCCATAATTACCTACGCGCAATGGAGCCCAATATGTAAAAACTGCACAATTCAAACATCTACTTCCTAAAATCACGTTCTTTAGGGGTGAGATGGTTTAAGACCATTCCCAAGTCGCTCCTGCCAGCTCTTTAAACAGGCGTGGAAACAGACACAGCTGCTTAGAGAGAGCGGGCTCATCAGAAACTACAGCAAGCACTCGTCGCCTGGCCCGAAAGGGTCACTCTTCAATAAAGATGTCAACACCACCGACGCTACCAGCACCAATTTCAGCAAGCTGCAACAGGCGAAGTCGGCTCCGGCGGTGGGGGAGCCTGGTACCACAAAAGACCGTTTCACGCTTGCAATCAATTAGGAACGCACCACGACACGTTGGAGAGGTGGCTGACAGCGCGACAGAGATAGCCGTCTGATAGTCACTTCCACCGCGACTACGAGAACTGCTTTTGGAAGTGCCGCCACTTTGAGAGCAGAACGCATGCGAAGCATTGCAAAGCCTCTGTTCCAATGCGGTATCCGCGCGGGGTGTCGCGAAGTAATGGCTTGCCACCCGAAAAAAAATTAGGCGTGCTGCACTGGCCTTGAGAGACAGCGACTTTCGTCGGCAGAGGCCGACAACACTGCCTCCGCGATTCTGCCGCCTGCGGCGTCGCGCGCTTTACCACACTAGAGTGCCTCAATGTCCTACTCTATACCACATGGGTCGTTGTGTGCTTGAGGGGAAACCATAGCCGCCCTATTTGTCGGCGACCGGCGGTGCGCCTTTGCTTGTCTTGGCAAAAAAGAAACAGTCATTCCCCCATTGGAAACACGCCTCAACTCATTTCCGACAAAAAAATGTAACGACATACCCGTGTCCTGCATGGTATCGTGATACAAACGATACATCATAAATGTATTTCACTACTGAGATACAAATACATTTTTCAAATGTATCTCGATACAGAACTACAGATACTCAAAAGTATTTCTGAAATACTATCGCGATACTCTTGTATCGTGATACTGCCCAGCCCTGGTCTCAACCCACCCGAAGACAGCGTCCTGAAAGCCGCGGTACTCCGGTACTACCCAAGTAGCTGCCGACGCCAAGCAGCCCAATTGGTGGGAGAGCTGCGTGAGGGCACATTGGAGCTCTCTGCGGTTCTCGAGTGAGCTGGTCTCAATGTCTCGTGAGGCGGCCGCAGCCAGCACGGCATTGAGAGGGAACAATTCTGGCAAGGGCGGTAGCAGACAGCTTGGAGGGCGAAGCTGTCAAGGCGTTAGTCGTGACGCGGAGTTGGGCGATGGTATGCCGCAGCGCTGCGGCGCTGTCGGGTAATCCGCCTGAAGAGCCAGAGTCCGCGTCTACGGATGGTACAGGGACTCTGGTACTCACGGTGGCACATTCGATGGCCAAGGACGCGTGGACGGTGTCCCTTGGTAACTCAGATCGCATCAGACTCCTGGGCAGCGGATCCATGCCATTGGAAGCGTCAACCGCGTTCCCAGGCAAGCGGAACCCGTGTAATGTCTTGTCATGAACTGATACTACGGCGCCGATGAAGAAAGGTTGAGCCGCCGAGGAGGCCTGGACGCCATCCCCGGACGGTGCTTGAAGCGACGACAGGTTCACAGGTGTCAAGGAGATATGGACGGCATCCCTGAACTGTGCTTGGTGCGGCGGCAGATATGCAGGATCCATGGCCGGCCGAGGAAACGTGGATGGCGTCCCTGGGGTGGCGGGTCCGCAACGCCGAAGACGCCCTAGCACAGGCGGCTTCTGCGGCTTCGTTTATGCCGACTACGCCTGTAATTCAGAGAAAGAAGAGACAACGCCCGTTCTTATTCTGCCTCGTCTTTCTCGTCTTCCCGCTTACCTTGCTCACGCCAATGCCCGAGCGCCGCTCTTGCTTCCTTACAATATATCTATGTATGTATGTATGTTTAGTCGTGACGCGCCTTAACTCAAATACTGGCACAGATCATTCCAGACCGTTTCAGTCCAGCATAAGACGTCGCGTACTTTTGCTCTGACCCACCCCGGTCGGGTTTAGTATTGCCCAAACAGGCTCCTGAAATTCCATACGTGCACCTCAAATAAGAAGTGATTTTTCACATTATTCAACCTTTGTGCTTCACTAATTATGATTCCCGCCACCGTTTTCAAGAAACACGTACCCTCAACTTGATTAAAAGGCTGCTTTAAAATGTTGGTAATAATTGTTTTCGATGTAACCTTAACGTCAGCAGAGTATTTCCACCGTGACGTAGAGTTTGTCGGGGAAGGCCTCAGTCCCATAAGTGTCGAAGCAATTCCCCTAAACATTATGCGTTGCTAAAAATACAGCCTCCCAATACATACTAAATCAAGTTCAATCACCTCACTACTGGATCCGCATTTATTTGTGACTGTGTGTAGAGATACGTTTGTGTGCTTTTGGTTGTGGGGTGCATGTTTCTCATGCAGGTTGCACTTTGAGCAGGCATGCTCATATTTTTTTAGCCTTATGCACAGAAAGCACGCGACGCTCAAATTTTCCTTTAGGTATAAAAAACTCAGCCTCAAAGAAGCTTCGTAAATTACATAGGCATATCGACTATACTGAAAATCCTAATTAGCTTAGTGGAGCCTAAAGACGAACGCTATATTTAGAGGTCAAGGAACGTAAATACTGTCGCCATTAAACAAGGGCAGTGTGCACATTTAGACCGGTCGACATTTTCGATGCGCATTTGATAAACTTTTCATTAACAAATACTGGGGATCGACCTAGTAGCTAATCACTGATTTCGCGAAAGTACGTGTGCTTCATCGGCCTATAAGAAACGGCGAACTATCAATTTTTCAGCTATTTTTCAGTGATACGTGTGTACTCACTAGTGTAAAATGGGTACAGCAGTTGCATAAATCTCTTAATAAACCTGCTACTCTCAACTACCGGCGCTGTTTTCCACCATTCGTTCCTTTTAAGCTCAATAATCATAGTTTGCACATGCATAGAAATTAATTTTTACAACAGGATTGCTTGTTTACACAGGCATCACAATAATATAGGCGCACATTTCTTCGCGTGCCCGGAGATGCTTCAGTTTACTGGCAATTTTTATGGTATACGTGATAAACAGTCACAATAGTGTGCATTTTTGTGACAACACACGGGCGCACCTTCTTGCGTGACCAATGGCAGCTCGTGAGAGCCTACTTCTTCTTTTTCAGACTGTGAAGAAAAATTAGGTTTGGCAGCTCCGCTGAGATTTCAACTCAGTGCGCACACGGTAAGCTGTGAGCAACCGTTTATTCTCTTTATTAGGCGGACGCAAACGCAATGTACCCAGCCTAACGTTTCAAAGGTTGGTAAATGGGTGTCTGCAAGAATAAGTCGAGGACACAAAACCAATCACGCGTTCACATTTTCAATATTCTTCTTCATTTTTTCTGAAGGCTATAATTGTGCTTCAGCGTGCTTCGGCATTAATCTGTATAACGCGACAACGTTAAAGAGCTTGTTTCGCAGAAATCCTAGGGTCGGCGTCGGTTTCTTTGGCTGTTAGGGAAAAATTATGATATTGTCC
This sequence comes from Rhipicephalus sanguineus, assembly GCF_013339695.2. NCBI lineage: Eukaryota > Metazoa > Arthropoda > Arachnida > Ixodida > Ixodidae > Rhipicephalus > Rhipicephalus sanguineus. The sequence continues at coordinate 95,661,279 of NC_051186.1, forward strand.
GTGACGAGCCAGTAATCAAAGGACGCCCACCGAAGTCACAGGAAAACAAGCCGCAATACGAGGAAATTATGATTCATACTCGGGAAGGCACAACCATACCGATAGTCCCAAAATACGTGTACTCGGATTAGTGATCGAGGCTAACGGCACCAACGGCAAAACCATACGCAGGCTAAATGCCAAAGTCACGAATGCGATGAGACTCATTCGCAGGGTCACAAATAAACACCAAGGCATGAACGAAGCCCACGTAATTTGTCTAATACAGGCCTTCGTAATAAGACACATAACGTATGTAGCAGCATACCACACCTGGCAAAAAGCAGAAAGCAACAAAATATATGCGCTCATCCGGAAGGCGTACAAGCAAGCGATAGGAATACCAGAGTATGCGAGCACAGACCTACTTCTTCAGCTAGGAATACACAATACACTTGAAGAGATAGCGGAAGCTCAGCGCATATCTCAGCTTGAACGGCTCACAACAACCAAAACGGGAAGAAATATAACGACCAAATTAGGAATCACGTACCATGCACAACAAGGGATCAAACATGACATCCCCAATACACTCAGAGCTAAGATCGTCGCTAACCCGATACCGAAAAACATGACTCCTATCACGACCGCGGCCCCCAGAAGACACAAAGTCAAAGTACTGCTCAAAGCCTACGGCACAAACAGTCAATCTCTTTTCGTGGATGCTAGCCCATACCCTGAACACAAGGGCCATACTGCTGTCGCGATTGACACGTCGGGCATGTGTATTAACGCGTGCACTGTCACAACCAACAAGATAGAGGAGGCTGAGGAGGTAGCCATAGCCATGGCTATCACCTCCAACAAACACAAATTCATACTGAGCGACTCGCAAGTAGCTATCCGAAATTTCACGCAAGGACGGATTTCACAAGAAGCCCTTAGAATCCTCGTTAATAGCCAAGAACTGAAGAAAGTAGATGGACCAAAATACCTAATATGGTTCCCGGCGCACACAGAGACTGATAGCTCCAATCCGAACGAGATGGCCCACGAGTTGTCGCGAGAATTAACCCGCCGCGCAACCCGAACGGACCTCTCGGTTAACATCGCTGGCGGCGCCGACGTACCACACAGACAGATTTACATGCTACACAGAATACACACAACACTACAGAGAGACGAGGCGCGTCTTTCCCGCACCTCACGCGAGTCTAACAGGAAACAGGCATCTGAATACCGACAGCTCCAAACAAACTCCTACCCAAACCCTGTGCACATCCATCGGAGCTACCCACACCTATACCCGGACAACAAATGCAAACTATGCACAACAGAAAGGGCTTCGTATAAACATATACTGTGGGAATGCCCCAACCTATCATGTTCTCCTGAGGCCCTCCGGGAGCGGTGGCGGCTAGTGCTGCTCAGCTCGGATGTCGAAGACCAATGATGGGTCATCGAGCAGGCCAGGGAGGCTATAGGGAGACAAGGTCTCCTGGTGTTTACCTGTGCGGTCTAACCCGGACCACAAACATGCCGAATCTTGTAATAAAGTTTATTCACTCACTCACTCCGTGACCGAAAAGTCGAAAAATATGCTAATAACATAAATAATAAAAAAAACCGCCAGATCCCACGCACTGTGCGAATCGAGGTAATGCGAAGCAGACAGCAGAGAGCTACAGGCATCGTCTTGTTTCTCTTTGAGGAAAATAAAGTCGTTCATGCCTTGGCATCTAGTTCAATATATATCCCATGTATGTCATGCATGCATGCATGTACAACTTTTATATAACGAAACGTATATTCTGGTATATAGAATGAATGACCTGCCACTTGTGGTCGTCACGCACTGATGACATGACATACCAATTTTGGTGTATATCCGATAAAAAACAGCCGGAAGCGCATCAAGACACTGTCAAGTAAGTCATGCCTTACATGACATGCATGTTTTCATTTTCATGTTACAAACTGTCATTTATGTTCGTTACACAGTCATGTCATGAAATACCAATTTCGGGGTATCCCAAGCTAGCGAACCGGCCTCGAGCGCACCATGACCGTGGCATTTAAATCATGCTGCACATGAAATGCATGTCATGATTGTCATGTTACCCCTGTTTTATGTTTGTCATAGAGTCACGTCACGTAATGCCAGTTTTGGTGTATATCAAGCTGGGGAAACTGCCTCCAGCGCACCATGAATGCGCCATGTAATTCATGCCCTACATGACATGCATGTTATGATTGTCATGTTACCACCGGTCATTTATGCTCGTCACACTGCAATGACACGCAATGCCAATTTTGGTGTACATCAAGATAGCGAAACTGACGCCAGTGCACCATGAGCATGACATGTAAACCACGCCCTACGCGATATGCTTGTCATCATTTTTGTGTGTCCACCTGCAATTTATGTTCGTCATACAGTCCCGTCACGAAATATTATTTTGGGGCCGCGAGCGTACTATGAGCGTGGCATGTAAGTCATGCTGTACACAAAATACATATCATGATTGTCATTCTACCACCTGTCATTAACGTTCGTCGTGCAGTCACGTCACGCAATACCATGTTTTGTGTATATCAAGCTAGCGAACCAGCCGCGAGCGCACCATGAGCATGTATTGGTTTTGATGTTACCACTTCTTATTTAATTTCGCCATATAGTCACGTCACGCAACACAAAATTTGGTACATGTCAAGCGACCGCAAGGGCAGCGAACACGCAATGAGCGTGGTATCTCAGTCATTCCGCACGTGACACGTATGTCATGATCTTCATGTTACCCCCTTTGTTTCTTCGTCGTAAAATATAGCTTCGTTATAAAAATTTTGGTCTATGTCCCTAGATAGATAGATAGATAGATAGATAGATAGATAGATAGATAGATAGATAGATAGATAGATAGATAGATAGATAGATAGATAGATAGATAGATAGATAGATAGATAGATAGATAGATAGATAGATAGATAGATAGATACGTTCACAGTCGCAGAAGTTCACAAAGAAATGCTTTGCATTTAAAATTTTAAGTTTGAGTTAGAATCGAACCCAGGTCTTCTACTTGAAAAACAGGTGTTCTACCACACACATACGCTATTACTTAAAACTTTAAAAAAACACGATATAAATTTCATGTAGTGGAAGGAGCCTCATTAACGCATGAAATATTGCATGGCAGAAGCACAGCATCACGGCAGGCGTCAAGAGATCTGAATTGCACAACGAGTGGTTGTTTTAAAACTCCACCCATTACAAAGCGCTCCAACATATTGCAACGGGTATGAGCCGAGCGAAGAGAAGAAGAGGAGGACGTGAACTGGTTGAGCCTACCGGCGCCATGATTACCTGACCATAAACCTCGCCCTGTAAATAAACATAATTCAACCGTACTCGTAACAGTTTTGTGGTGGAGGTGTGGGGTATTTCGATCAAGACGACGGAGCCGCTGCCGTTAGGTCTACGCCGAAGTCGACGCCTCGCTGACTACCTCCGACACTACCGGGGATCCCGATGTCGAACACCGGTGACCAACAGTCGTCTCCGACTCCTCCGGCGCGGGCAACCGGCGCCTGGATGCGTCAGATGGAGCCACGCCCTTTCTCTGGAAAACCCGGCGAGGACGTGGAGGAATGCCTCATCCTCTATAAGCGCGTAAGCAAGTGCAACGGCTGGAACCCCGCGGCTCAGCTGGAGCATGTCGTTCTCTTCCTGACAGACACTGCGCTGGTGTGGTTTGAGAACTACGAAGAATCATTAACAACCTGGGAGCGCTTCGCTACTGAGGTCACAGAGTGCTTCGGAGATTCTACCCCGAAGAGGAAGCGGGTGGAGCAGACATTGCTTCAGCGTGCTCAAGTGCCAGGTGAGTTGCCAAGTTGTGTAAGACGGTCAATCCTCGACTGTCCGAAGAGGACAAAGTTCGGCACCTTCTCAAAGGTATTGCCGAGGATGTATACAACTACTTGATTGCAAAGGAGAGTCTCGCCTCGGTCGCTGATGTCATGAAGCATTGCCGCACATTTGAGACCTTGAAGCTGCGCCGCATCACGCCCAAGTTTGGCAGGTTAGCAAATGTTGCGACTGTAGCAAGTGTTGAGGACAGCTACAATCTTCAATTTGACTTTGCAGCAATTGTAAGGCAAATTGTCCGCGAAGAACTGGAACGACACGTCAAATCAGCGGATGTCCAACAGCCTGGTTGTGCTTTTAACCAACACAACGAACCTGCATCGGCTGTATCCACACAGCCGGCCATGTCAGGCGGCGCAGACTTTCGAGTCGACCAGCTGCGACAGCACCGAAGTTCCTTGCCCAATGACATCACGCACGACCAATGCACTCGTAGGGGTACTACCACAAATCGGCACTCAGAAGACCGTGTTTTCTACACGCAGCGTCCCAGAGCTTATCCCGAAGCCTACAACGTCGGTCGCCCTTCGCCTGTTTGCTACAGCTGTGGTGCCGTAGGTCACATCTCTCGTTTTTGTCGCCGGCGACGCCAGACAAGATACGGCCCGACATCTACTTGGCCTAAACTGGAACAAGGAAATCATGATGATCATTGGCCAACAGAACCTCGGGCAGCAAACACAACAGGCTCGCCACCCTGGAATACCTTCCGTCAGTACAACAGAAGGAGTGACTCGCCAGCTTCAGACCGTAGCCTGACGCCACCGACCAGACGCCAACGCCGTTCACCGTCACCACGGCGACGTTCTACGTCACCACCGCCGTCGGGAAACTAGCCGGCGCGGCCGATAGAGGTAAGGTCGCCGGCCAGTCTCCGTTTCTGAGAACTACTCCTCTTCCTATTATGATGGTCAAGAACAAAGTGTGTGTTAATTGATAGTGTACCTGCCACTGCGTTAGTCGATACTGGTGCTACAGTTTCCGTCATGAGTGTGACATTCAAAGAAAGGCTTGGTAGGAAAGTTATGTTCCCGTGGAATGGTGGTGTGACATTTCGTGGTGTCAGCGGAGAGTGTCTTGCTCCCCTTGGTATTTGTGTTGCAAGTGTTTTATTCGGCGAAGAAGATCTCATCACGGAATTTCTTGTTCTACCACGGTGCACTCATGATGTGATTCTCGGGATCGACTTTCTTCAGGACTGTGGTGCTTCCGTTAACTGTGGCACAGGCGAAATTACGCTGAATAGCGCGCTTCTCTCTACTCTTGCGACGCATCCTTACCAGAGGAAAATTATTTTGTCGTATCGAACGATTCGCTTATAGCGCCGTGGTCTCTATCGCGTGTTCCTATTCGTGTTGCTTCTTCCGACCTTTCATCTTTCGACGCGCAAACCCAACCACTTGTGACGGGTTGCGTGAAGAAAGATGTACTTGTGCCGCGTTCTCTCGTGACAGTTGTGAATGGCGCCTCAAATTTGTGGGCTTTCAATTGTTCTTCGGTGCCTGCTATTCTCCCGCCCGATATGAAGCTCGCTAAATTTGACGAAGTCAATTACAGCTCTATCACAGTTTTAAGCGAGGAGGATAAGTCTCAAAGAAGTGACCCCCAACGAAGCAGTTCCGAAGAATAGGTCTTACGGATGATCAACAAGTCGCTGCCCTCACATGAACGTCACGCTCTTGCACGAGTCCTTCTGACACATCTTTCTGTGTTCGATTTCACAAAAGGTGACAGGGAGGTTTCACTACCATGTTCTCGTGCTCACCACATAATTTACACCGGCTCTGCACACCCCATTCGTCAAATGCCATAACGCGTGTCTTCGACAGAAAGGACAGTTATAGCTGAACAGGTGACCGACATGTTACGGAAGGGTGTGTTGTGAGAATCATCTAGTCCGTGGGCAGCACCAGTGATCTTAGTAAAGAAGAAGGATGGATCTTGGCGGTTCTGTGTTGAACAGACAAATAAGCTCGGTCACAAAGAAGGATGTGTATCCGCTTCCTAGAATTGATGATGTCATCGATTCCGCTGCCTACATTCCGCTGCCTACTTTTCGTCGCTGGATTTGCGATCAGGGTATTGGCAGATACCCATGCACCCAAACGACAAGCAGAAAACGGCCTTCGTGACGCCCGACGGCCTTATGAATTTAATGTTATGCCGTTCGGCCTTTGTAATGCGCCAGCAACATTCGAACGATTTATGGACACTATACTTCGCGGACTTAAATGGGAAATTTGTTTGTGCTACCTCGATGATGTGGTGATTTTTGGCAGCACACTGAACGAGCATAACAGACGCCTCAGTCTCGTTCTGGATTGCGTAGAAAAGGCCGGCTTGACCCTAAACTCAAAGAAATGTCGTTTCGGCAAAACGGAGAAGTTAGTACTTGGGCATCTCGTGGACAAACACGGTGTGAGGCCAGACCCACGAAAGATCGAGGCCGTCAGCTCTTCCGATCCACCTAAGTCCGTGTGGGACCTGAGGAGCTTCTTGGGCTTATGCTCGTATTTTCGTCGCTTCGTTCCGAGGTTCGCACACGTGGTTCATCCCCTAACGTGCCTTCTCCAAAAAGACGTGCCTTTCAACTGGACTTCGGCTTGCGACGAGGCGTTCCGCTAGCTAATGTTTCTGCTAACGTCGGGGCCTATATTGCGTTACTTCGATGCGTCCTCGCCGACAGAAGTGCACGTCGATGCTAGTGGCATCGGCATCGGTGCCGTACTAGTGCAGCGTCATCACGGGGCTGAACACATAGTGGCTTATGCTAGCCGCTCTTTCAGTAAGGCTGAGCGCAACTATACCGTGACGGAACAAGAACGCTTGGCAGCTGTTTTCGCGGTACACAAATTTTGACCTTATATCTACGGACGCCCGTTCACAATCGTCACCGACCACCACGCTTTATGCTGGCTGGTGAATCTCCGTGACCCAAGTGGACGACTTGCACGTTGGGCTCTTCGACTACAGGAGTACGACTTCGTCATCTCGTACAAGTCTGGACGTCACCACGCAGATGCAGACTGTCTCTCCCGCCTTCCTCTGACAACGATCGAGTGTGACGAAGACAGTTTCGATGAGTGCCTTGCCCCCATTTCTTCCACATTCCCAGACTCGACGACTTTCAAGAGAGAAGAAAAAAATGATATTGGTTTGGTATCACAATTCGTCGCGGCAACGCGTCCTGAAGACGCCGGTCGATTTTGTGTCCGTGACGGCCTGCTTTACAAGACGAATTATTCGGCTAAAGGCGCACGCTTCCTTGTGGTCGTGCCACAGAGTTTGCGATTGGAAATGCTGAGAGCCATGCACGACGATGCGACCACTGGTCATTTGGGGTTCATCAGAACTTTGAACCCGATACAGGAGCGCTTTTACTAGCCCAGAATGCGAGACACCGTCAAGCACTATGTCTCAAGTTGCGAACAGTGTCAACGCTACAAGCGCCCTTCGACTTCTCCGCCAGGTCTTCTCCAGCCACTGTCACCGCCTCGCCTACCATTTGAACAAGTGGGTACAGATCTTTTAGGCCCATTGCCACAATAATCTAGCGACAATCGATGGGTGATAGTATGTGTCGACCATCTGACCCGTTACGCGGAAACGGCGGCCATACCATCTTCGACAGCTGCGTGCGTTGCAATGTCTTTGCTTCGATTTATCATTCTTCGGCATGGTCCTCCCCGTGTGATCATTATTGATCGTGGTCGTCAGTTCATCGCGGACGCCGTAGAAGAACTGGTTCGTCTGTGCAATTCGCAGTTTCGTCATTCATCGCCTTATCACCCTCAGACGAATGGGCTTGTAGAGCGTACAAACAGAACTCTGACTAACATGTTGGCCATGTACGTATCTTCCGACCACAAAGACTGGGACGATGTTCTCCCCTTCATCACATATGCGTACAATACTCCAAAGCATGAGACGACCGACTACAGTCATTTTTACCTCCTTTACGCACGTCCACCGCTAAGCTGCATCGACACGATACTACCGTTTGAATTTCATAGCGAATACTCTGTCGCCAGAACGCTGTGTCTTGCCGAAGAAGCCCGGCGGATTGCTCGCCTTCGTACTGTGGCATCGCAGCAGCGATCGAAAGAACGCTATGACAGCCACCATCAGACTGTCTCGTACTGCAAAGGAGACTTCGGGTGGTTGTGGACCCCGCAGCGTAAACGTGGCTTATGCGAAAAGTTTTTACCCCAGTACACGGGCCCATTCGTCATCGTTGATCGTTTGAGCGATTTGACGTACGTGGTGGCACGCTTGACGTCAGCTGGCCGTCGGTCAAGCATGACGCAGCTGGTACATGTTGCCCGTCTTAAGCGGTTTCACTCAACACATTCTAAGTGATTCGGACTCGCCGAGCGGGCTTCGTCTGGGAACAGGGGAATGCAACGGGTATGAGCCGAGCGAGGCGAAGAAGAGGAGGACGTGAACTGGTTGAGCCGACCGGCGCGATACTATAAATTATCTTTTACAGCGAAAGCTGTTATGAGATCATTTCACCGGCCGTTTTTGGTGCCGTAGTTGTCCGCCGCCGCCGCCGCCGCCGCCGCCGCCGCTGCCGCCGCCGCCGCCGCCGCCGCCGGTGTCCGTAACCAGTATCGCTCGAAATAAGAAAAAAAACTAAATAAGAAAAAAATTCCAGGATGGAACGAGGTTCGAACCTGGGCCCTCTGCGTGGGAGCCCAGTATTCAACCTCTGAGCCATGCCGGTGCTTGAAACTGCTTTGCAAAAAGGTCCTGTACAGGCTTCATGTCGGGAAGGAACCACATTAGCATATGCAATATAGCGTGGTAAAAGAGTAGAATAAGCACCAGGCGTCGCACAACGCGAATTCTGTAACCAGGCGTCACACAATGCGAATTGCGCAACGAGTAGGTTGTTGAATGCTTCCGACCCATTACAAAGAGCTCTGCCATAATTCTTCATCGTCATCACGCACAGCATCAACAAAGTGCGCATAATGCCTTACATGCGTTTAGCAGGTACCACGGCTGTCTGTAGAATGACGAAAAATGGCACAGTGCCTACTGCCCTACTTCTCAAAAATTACAATCATTTATAGCGTAGTGGGTTCCTCGCAAGTGCACTTCTGTTGGTTGCCAAGGAAGCCCATAAGGCTCCCATGATCCATTTCCTCAGGGTCTCAATAAAGTCAATTCTCTCTCTCTCTCGCTCTACGTTTCTCCGGTTAAAGTGTGTTATAAAGCGTGGTGGGACAGTTAAATAACGACCGGGCGTCACACAATATGCATTACGTAACTAGTGGGTCGTTTAAAGCTTCCAACCCATTACAAAGGGCGCAACCATAATTATTCATCGTCATCAACCGCCGCATCAACAAACTGCACATAATCGCTTACATATGGTACCTCGCTTCTCCGCAGAACATCGAATAATGTCGTGCTGGGTGCTTCCCAACTTCCCAAAAATTACGCTTTGTGGCGTAGTGGGTACGTTGCTAATGTACCTGTATTAGTAGCCACAGGAGAGTTTATAACGGGCTCTAGAAATGCCGCTCTTCCAGCTTTCGCTGTGACTGTGCTGCGCTTTCCGCGCAGGCCTGGCGTTTTTTTCGCATGTTCCTTTTATTTTATTTTTTCACAATGTCTACTGCCGCACTCTTCGTGGCCGATCCCCCGTAGTGGATTGAGCTATTTCCCTAAGGAACCAACCAACCAACGCGCGCCATCATTACCTGACCATAAACCTCGCCCTGTAAATAAACATAATTCAACCGTACCCGTAACAATATTTAGTCATTATCACCTGCAAAAGCATCAACAATGTGAGAAGCGCGTAGTGGGCCTTTTGCCGATGCGTAAAAGGAAGAATTATGGCACAGTCCGCACTTAACAACTCTACTTTTTTTTTATTCAGATACCCTAAGGGCCCAGAAAGCATTACAGAGGGGGGATACAGTTAATGTGGCAAATAAATAAAATACACACTAAACAATGAAATCAGAGTACATGAATAAGTAAACATCGAATGGTGTAAAAACAGCTACGTGTGACATTATTATAATACGTAAAAAAACAATCATAAAGTAAAGTTTCATAACAATAAACATCATCAGTATCACATGAAGCTAATAGAAACAACACTAAATAAACAAGACAAGCGGAACAGAATAAATAAAACGCAACGTAAAAAAAAGAAAAAGAAAAGAACATAGAAAATCAGCACTAGTGAATTGAGGATAGAATTTTTCTATTGGCTTCCATTTTGGCCTATAAATGACTTTAGACTAGTTACAAATGAGTCATGATTCACAATGCGCACAATGTCAGCAGGAAGAAGATTCCATTCACGAATGGCGAGGAGAAGTGGGGAGTGAAAAAAAGAGATTAGTGCGGGCGAAAATAGGTTCAATTTTATGTTGGTGATCGAGTCGCGAAGATATATGACGAGCTGGCCTGATATTGAAGATAACGTGGGATGACTGATTGAAGTGAAGCTTATGAAAGAATGACAATAGTGTCAGCAACCTGCGATTTTCTAGAGGAGCTAAATTGAGTGAGGATTTGATTTCAGTTACGCTTGATGTTCGTAAGTAGTTTTTTGTGATGAAGCGAGCAGCCTTATTTTGTACCGACTCCAGTTTCTGTTTGAGGTAGGCCTGATGCGGATTCCAGATGAAGGAGGCATATTCGAGTTTTGAGCGTACTAAGGTTTAAAAGCAAGAAGTTTAGTTTCGGAGTTCGCCGGATGCAAATTACGCCTTATGAAGCCAAGTGATCTGGACGCTTTACTGACAATTGCGTCTATATGGGTGTTCCATGACAGGTCTGATGACAAATGTACACCAAGGTATTTAATTGTGGATACAGAGTGTATGGGCATGTTGTTCAACGTGTAGTCGTAAAACACGAGGTTAGCCGTGGTCCCGAACGTGATAGCTTTTGTTTTGTTAACGTTAATTTGCATTTGCCAATTGTTGCACCATTTACTAAGATTTTCAAAGTCAGGCTGAGGGAAGCTGGTGTCCTGAGGGTTACTGATTTGCCTGTAAATCACACAGTCGTCCGCAAATAATCCAACTGTGGAATGCATACCATTAATAATGTCGTTAATATAAACTAAAAACAAGATAGGCCCGAGCACGGAACCCTGTGGTACTCCAGATTTGACGTGAATTAACGGAGACAAATGGTCATTAACGAATACGGATTGCTATCGGTTGGCTAGGAAGTTGGTAATCCACCTAACAACCTTTGTATTTATGTTAAGACCTGTAAGTTTATGAACAAACCGCAAGTGAGGAACCTTATCAAAGGCCTTCGCGAAATCAACAAATAGAGCATCAATTTGATGCAAGTAGTGAACAGAGTGATGCAAGTCATTAATTAATTCGAACAATTGCGTTTCGCAAGAATGACCATGCAAGAAACCGTGCTGATTGATGAAGAAGAAGTTATGTTCTGTAAGAAACTTCATGAGAGCAGATGAAATTATATGTTCTAGGAGTTTGCAACAAGTACTAGTTAAAGATATTGGTCTGTAATTCGATGGGTTAGACGGGTCACCAGATTTAAATATAGGAATTACGCGAGCTTCCTTACAATCATTTGGGACGCATCCAGTGTCGATAGACTGCTGGAAAAGTGCGGCCAAAATGTCGCATATTGCAGGTTTTGACATTTTCAGAAGCTTAGGGCAGATGCCATCAGGACCAGGAGCGGCATTAGCCGGAAGACGATCGATGCAGGAATGTATCCCTTCCGGTGTCATAGTAATGTCGAGCATGCTTGAATGCAAAATGGAGACCTCAAGGTCACTTGGAACAGGGGCCTCATCCGTAAAAACAGACGAAAAAAACTCGTTGAATTCTGCAGCAACACGTGCTGGAGAAAAAATGTTACCATCCTTGGACAACGACGCCGTGGAATTTGTTGCGTAATTAGGCTTAATAACTTTCCAAAACCTTTTTGTACTGTTACGAAGCATGTTTGAAATGTCGTAGTTGAAAAATTTGTCTTTGGCTGTTGTTATTTCAATTCTGCATAAGTGCGCGTGCTCGCGATAAAGCCTCCAATCTTCCTCAGATGCAGATAGTTTAGCTTTGGAATACAAACGTTTCTTTTTGTTAATAGTATGTTTCACATGCGTCGTAAACCAAGCGCTTTGCGTGCAGGTGGTTATTTTGATTCTAGGAATATGTTTTTCTTTAAGCGTGATCAATTTGTCACGAATGAGTGCCCAGTTTGTATTGACGTCGCGTTGGTGAAATGATTGCAAAAGGTTGATGGAAAAGGCGGAAAGGTCAGTGATAAGCGCGTGTACATTCGCCCGGTTGTAATCAAATATAACCTTCGCTCTGTTTTCATGCTTTTGCAGAGCGCATACGAACGCGCAATGCAAGATATTGTGGTCGCTGATGCCATCCAAAACATTTATCGAAACATTATTTGGTTCCGTAGTTAATATAAGTTCTAAAAGAGAATCATTACGAGTGGGAGCAGAGACGATTTGGTGCAAATCGAACGATGAGAGCACGCCAAGGAAATATTGACATTCACGTTTTCTTGTGCCATCCAGGGGTCTGCATGATTGCCATTCAATATTAGGATATATAGTTGAAATCACCGGCAAGAAATATTGGCGATGTTGGGTACTTGCCTTGAACAAAACTTAGAGACTCATTTAAGTAATCAGGAAATTCGTGAGACGAATCAGGTGGGCGATAGCAGACCCCAATGACACAGGTAGTACGTGCGGGCAGACAATGAGCTATCCATAAAATTTCGAGGCAAGAATTGGTTTCAATAACGCAAGCTTCCAGACTATTTTTTACCGCGACCAACACACCGCCCCCTTTCGATTGAACCCTATCCTTCCTAAACAACGAAAATTCACGAGACAGGGACAATTCATGATCAGAAATATCGAGTGACAGCCAGACTTCAGTGCGTAGAACTATGTCTGCCGAACATGATTCAACATAAGAACACAGGTGATCCTGCTTACGAAACAGACTGCAAAAGTTTGACACAAGAATGGACAGATGCGTATCACAGAGTTCCCGCTTGCGTCACTGGGTTTTCGCGGGGTCTTGACGCTTCGGCAGGGCAGTTACTTCGTTTGTGGTATGATCCAAGGCATAAATCGTGTTATTGAGTAGAAGCTTATCAAACAGAGGTTTGAATTTTTCACCGGGTTTTCGTTGGGAACGAGCGAAATCTCGGAGCTCCTTCCTAATCAGTTGCATTCTCGGCGAAAAGTCTTCTTCAATCCACACGCGAGACGATTCTAACTTTTTCAATTTGAATGCATTTTTCAGTACGTTAGTTTTTTCTTTGAAGTTGAGGAATTTCACAATTATTGGCCGCGTATAGCTCGGTCTTTTCTGTCCTATTCGATGAGCACGTTCAATTTCACCAGCTGCAATCCCTAAGTTTTTAGAAACGAACTCATTTACAAGCCCTTCTGTTTCCTGCGATGTCTCCGAGTCTTGCTCAACGATTCCCTTAAAGATCAGGTTATTTCGGCGCATTCTGTTGTTAAGGTCGTCTACCACGAAAGTGGAGTGTTGCGATTGTCTGGATTTTATGCTTTTCAGTTTGTTGTGGGTGTCCTTAAGCATCTGAACTACCTCGTCCGTTCCGGAGGACCCTTCTATATTGGAAAGACGCCTCTTTATTTCGGTTATGTTTGTTTGGACGTCCTTTACTTTCCCTAAGATGTCTTTCTGAAACTTTTCGCTAGACGCAACCATATCCCTGACAATGGTGAGAAGTTGGTCGACCTTGTCAGGGCCAGGGTTCAATTCGACGTCTCCCGCGCGAAGCAACAAGTGCGCTACACAAAACAACACAAGAGATAGCCGCTCCGCAACGCAAATTTTAGCACAGACGCTAGCCGCACGCAACCACACAGTGGTACATGTTCGCTTTACTCTGCCGCTACAGGCGAAGCGGCCAACACGAACGCAATATGTGCAAAGGTATACACCCATAACAAACACAGTTGGGATTTACAGCCGAAGAGACAACTACACGAGCTTTGTTGGCAAAGCACACTCACCTAAAATGTAACAAAACAGGCTTGGTCAGCGACAAGCAGTTGGCCGCAAATCCCGTTCGGAAGTTGTCGAAGCGTCTTCTTATAGTTGATGGGAGGGCGCTGCGCTCGGCGATGAGTGCGCTTGCGCTTTGGTGGTGCGCAAGATAGCAGCCGCGATGACCACGTGGCGGGAGATAAGGCCCGCGTACGGTGATGCACCGGTCCGTTGCAGATGTTGTCCGAGATCGCGTACAGCGCAGGCTTCCCGATGCCCTTGCTTTCTGGCTTGAAAGCTAAAATGTAACAAAACAGGCTTGGTCAGCGACAAGCAGTTGGCCGCAAATCCTGTTCGGAAGTTGTCGAAGCGTCTTCTTATACTTGATGGGAGGGCGCTGCGCTCGTCGATGAGTGCGCTCGCGCTTTGGTGGTGCGCAAGGTAGCAGCCGCGATGACCACGTGGCGGGAGATAATGCCCGCGTACGGTGATGCACCGGTCCGTTGCAGATGTTGTCCGAGATCGTGTACAGCGCAGGCTTCGCGATGCCCTTGCTTTCTGGCTTGAAAGCTAAAATGTAACAAAACAGGCTTGGTCAGCGACAAGCAGTTGGCCGCAAATCCCGCATACTTGCACTAGATAGTCTAGGATCGTTTAAAACGTTTAGTGTTACGCGCACAGCCGTTCATTTCCTTACGGTGCGGTTGAAGCATACACCGAAAACCGAAGCTAGGCTAGCAATTGTGAAGCCGATGCGCACAGGACCCGGTAACGCTATCGCGTTCTACTCTTGAATGGGAAACTCAAGCGGCCTCCAAGTTTCTTTCTTTTTCTTTTTTTTTTGGCATGGTAAAAATCGGCCCTATAGAACATTTGTTGGGTTCCAAAAGATTGTTTTTTTAAATAATATACGTGTATTTTATCAAATAAACTTTAATATCAGATGCTGTGCCAAGTCTTCTTCGGAAAGAATCTTCCTGGACGGTGTAGGCTGAAATAGCGTTCCAGTCCTAGCGCTAAACAAGACGACAAAGTTGACATTTGCTTCTATTCGTCTATACTTTGCACTTGCTTCTAAGCTTAGTAAAAACGTTATTTCGGTCGATATTGAAGTCTGGTGAATAGACAAAAGGTGTCCGATACGGTGATGATAAGAGTGGATATATTCGAGAACTAGAAAGCTCTCTCCACGGGAATTTTTTTGATACAATCTGCGTTTTCCCCCGGGAACAACTTCGAAAATTGAAAACCGGCCCCGCAATAATTTCGTCCGCGAATCTACTTTCCACCCAAGTGTTGTCAGGAAACATTTCAATAATGACGGACATGAGCGCAGAACCGCAGTGAATGGTAAATAACGTCTTCCAGGAACAAGTAATTTAAGTGCTGGAATATCTACGCGCGCGTGACACTCCTCACTTGTTTCTTAGCTTTCATGCGGTTTTAAACTGACCGATATAATACCCTTTCAAATATTACTTTAAGTACATTCCTTTGGCATCCAGATAATACAATAATAAACGAGAGTTTGGAGGTTAGCGTACTCGGAATACTTAAAACGTCAGCGGAGCCGTTAAAACAATATTTTTTTATCAAGCTGCGTGAATGAAGCAGCAGACAGTGACAAGGTGCATTTGCCATGAGAAGAGTCTCTGTCGAGTGTCCCGTATGAACACTGCCGTTGTCGTCATTCAAATGAGATGCACACAATACAAACCGAATTTTGAACTCTTAACTGCTGTGTCTGATAAAAGTTAATACGGAAAGATATAACCATGATTCCTGATATTCACTTAATTAGCTTTGAAGGAAAGATCGACCTGATGGTGTTTGCCTGTAGGTCGTGTGCGTTTATTCAAGAACCAAAAGTAAGGAAATTTCAATCCGCCAACTACCGTCAAACATATAAATCATATTTCATCAACTGAAGAACAGTTGGAATGAGGATAACCTAATTTTGTGAAATGGTACTTTTAGAATAATATTCCCAAACTTGTACAGGAAAACGTCTTCACATCAAACATTTAGAGAGCAGTACAGACGTATGACGTTAACTAACACGAAAAAAAAACATGGCTGATCTGTAGCGCTAAAGCGCTGTCAGCCACATAGCTTTACTCAGTAAACCTATAAACTGTCCTACTTTGGAGAACTGAATAAGAAATGCGCATGAATATTTGAACACGCAGTGTACAAAGTGCTACTTGAACTAATCGTGCAGGAATACGGGCTTTCTTTTTGTTGCAGGGTGTCCAGATCAACAAAAAGTAAATCCTTAATTCAGGCGCTCTACAGCGCTGCGTGGTAGATAGAACAGAAGTTGAATAAGTACCAGAAAAACAAGAAAACGTCATTCATTGCGAAAACGCCGACTGTTGCCGAAGGCGAGCAACCCCGTTCGTTGGCAGAATGCGCTTGCCTCACAAGTAATAGTAGCGTTCGCGCGCTTCGTGCATTAATTCGCGAATGAAGAGCGCACATATTACCAGAAAGCTGCAGTCAACGCAATTTGTTTGCCAGAAGGTGGGTCAAATTGCTCACAACGAAGCGTTGTTGTGTGCTTTTGTATACGCGCCGACAACCGCCTATCAACACTAGCGCGGCCACGGTGCTGCCACCTCTAGCCCGATCTCGCGGCGAATAGAGGCTCCATGTCGGGAAGGAACCACATTAACATGCGTATAATATACCGTGGTAGAAGAGTAATATAACAACCAGGCGTCACACAACGCGGAGTCTGTAACCAGGTGTCACACCATGCGAATTCGCGACGAGTGGGTTGTTGAATGCTTCCAACCCATTACAAAGGGATCTGCCATTTCTCTTCATCGTCATCAGGCACAGCTTCAACAAAGTGCACATAATGCCTTACAGGTTCTTAGCGTGTTCCACGGTTCTCCGCAGACTGAAGAAAAATGGCATAGTAGCTACTTCCGTACTACACAAATTTATGATGATTTGTAGCGTAGTGGGTTCCTCGTAAGTTCACTTCCATTGGTTGCCAAGGAAGTCCATCAGTCCCTCATGATCCATTTCCTCAGGGTCTCAATAAGGTTCTTTCCCTCTCTTCCTCCCTCTCTCTTTCTCAGCGTAACGTATTTTATAAAGCGTTGTGGGACAGTTAAATAATTACCGGTAGTCACACAATGTGAATTACGTAACTAGTGGGTCGTTTAAAGCTTCTAACCCATTACAAAGGGCTGAACCATAATACTTCGTCGTCATCAACCTCGCTTCTCAGCAGAATGACAAATAATGGCCTAGCAGGTGCTTCCCAACTTCAGAAAAAATAGGATTTATGGCGTAGTATGTTCCTTGCTAGTGCATATTGACTTGAACAGCGCGCGAAACATGCAAGGACGAATAACCGACGAGGACTTGTCCTCGTCGGTTATTCGTCCTTGTGTGTTTCACGCGCTGTTCACGTCACTATGGAATACCAACTATCCCGGTCACACACCTTGCTAGTGCACTTGTGATATAGCCCGAACAGCGTTTATAACGGTCTCTAGAAATGCCTCTTCCAGCTTTGGCTGAATCTGTGCTGCGCTTCCATCGCAGGCCTGGTGTTTTTTCGCCTTTCTTCGGAGAATCGTGGTACCCACTACACATCTGTCAGACATTTTGTGCATTTTGTGCTCTGGCTTATGAC
Source organism: Rhipicephalus sanguineus (assembly GCF_013339695.2). Lineage (NCBI taxonomy): Eukaryota > Metazoa > Arthropoda > Arachnida > Ixodida > Ixodidae > Rhipicephalus > Rhipicephalus sanguineus. Next base: position 95,678,851 of record NC_051186.1, read on the forward strand.
AACGACGAATTATGGCTGAGCCCTTTGGAATGGGTTCGAAGCATTCAACGACCGAGTTGTGGCGCAATCCCATCGTGTGACGCCAGGTTGTCATTTTACTCTTCTGCCATGCTAAATACATAATTTAACACGATTCCTTGCCCGACATGAATCCTCTATAGGGTCTTTTCGCGAAGGTGTTACAAGCACCAGCGTGGCTCTGTGGCAGAACGCTCGACTGCCACGCAGCGCGCGCGGGTTCAAATTCCATGCGATCCTAGAAATTTCTTTCTCATTCCATTTTTAGGGGCGAAGCTCCTTAAAGCGGCACCCGTTCGTCCCCGTCGTAGTGCGTAACCAGTCTTAACGCTAGTACCAGATCTTGACCTCCATGGTGGTGCCGGTGGGAATTTCTCCTGTGCGTTGTTGAACAATAAAAAATTCGCAGCGTGCGCGTTAACTAAAAGCCGAATTCTTCTGTCTCTCATTCCCCATTAGCAGCCATTGGCATGTTCAAGTAGGAAACGTTAGTAGAAGTAGAAGTGTAAGTGTTAGCTAAAAGCCGACTTCTTCTGTCTCTCATTCCCATTAGCAGCCATTGTTTACCTCCAAGGTAGTGCCTGGTGAGATTTCTCGTGTGCGTGATTAAACAATAAAAATTTTGTTCAAAACGCCGTTGATTGATGAAATAAACCAACGAAAGACGCCAGATGTTTTCTAAAAGCAAAACGAAAAGACGCCAGCTGTTTCTAAAGCAAAACGAAAAGACGCCAGCTGCTTAACGAAAGACGCCAGATGTTTTCTAAAGCAATGGTTTTCTAAACAATGAAAATTCACAGCGTACATGTAAAATTAAAGTGAGGTGCAAGTCGTCATAACTCTCATCGAACCTTTAGTATAAACGCACCCGATCTCACGTCGGTGATGATGTACTGGGCAGAATTCACGGAAGATTCACGGTTTACCGATGAACCTCCGCAGCTTCGCCCACTCATCATCATTCACTCCGTGGATATGCTGTGATTTTTTCTTAATTTACGCGATAGTTGTAACGGACACCGGCGGTGGCGGACAACTACGGTGCCAAATCTGCTGTTGTGTTTTTGCTGTGAACAGCTTTAGCTGTAGCACACTTCAGCGCTGTGAACGACCTCTACACGCTGGCCTGCGTGACAGGCACGAAAAATCCACTTACGTTAATATAAATATCTCTAGTTGCCACTGTTTTCGTTCTTGGCACAATTACAACACATCTTTGATTTGGAATTCCTGCCTCAGGTACGCGCTAACACTGTACCCTGAGGTATGCCTAATTGCTCACGTTGTATGACCTCAGTTATTGCGGATTGTCAAGTTTCCTCGAGAGCGGAAAAACAATGGAAAAAACTTCGGTTTAACTCCGGAACGAAATGATAAGTAAAGTTTCGGTTAAGTTTTCGTTCCGGGAAAAAAAAAATGTCGTATTTTCGTTTTTGGTTGGTTTTAATATAATAATATCTGGGGTTTAACGTCCCAAAACCACGATATGATTATGAGAGACGCCGTAGTGGAGGGCTCCGGAAATTTTGACCACCTGGGGTTCTTTAACGTGCACCCAAATCTAAGTACACGGGCCTCAGACATTTTCGCCTCCATCGAAAATGCAGCCGCCGCGGCCGGGATTCGATCCCGCGACCTTCGGGTCAGCAGTCGAGCGCCATAACCACTAGACCACCGTGGCGGGGCTTTGGTTGGTTTTCGTTCCGTTCCGACACACTGAATATTTTGCTTGTATAGTTTGAAAAAAAAAGGATTAGTCAAACAAAAAATGTTAAATTGCGCATTTAACATGACCAAAACACCATTAATGTCATTTTGAAAACAAATTGGCATGGAATACTTGGCCTCATACCAAAGCTAAACCTCATCACATAATCGATAAACTACAGTGCCGCAGTTATACACCTAACAAGAACGAGAAAGTGCATGGTCTATGCAGCCTTTGTTCTGTTTACCACTGAGTGGCTAATATGCTGCATTCCCACACTCTTTCATAATCCTCATATTTGGGATGATGCCAAGCGCACTTTACCAGAAAGCGGCACCCACGCTGAAATGATCCAGGTGAACGGAGAGTACGACGGTATTACACAGCACCGTCGAAAGTTGTACTCACTGATCCTATTACAAAGCATATGCAGCCGAGCAAGATCAAATGATTCTATACATCGTGTCAGGTATACTTACAAGCACTTAAACTTCCACTTACACGTCGTAACAGACGGCCCTCAGAAAGTGCATGACGTGCGTGCACATGCAAACATGACGCGGCTAGCAGACGATGCAGGCAGCCATCCACGATAGGCGCTTTTCAGCCAGTAGCCGCCAGGCGGTGACTCCGCTCTTTGTCGCGGCCAATAGTATGGTTGCGCTGTTGCTGGTGGTGTTGCACACGGCAGAATGGGTCGGGTTGTTCTGGCAGCATTCAAGTTGCGCGACAGCTGCCGACCCACGCACTGCGGCTTTATCAGTCCGGTGCAGTAGACATTTCACTTGCACTTGATTTAAATATGAGCTTAGGACTGACCTGCCTGCACTGACAAGCCGCAGTGGTCTGAGCTTTAACGATGCCGGGGTTCTGTTGTCGTCGCTTAGGTTCTGCAGCTGCTCGACGGGCCCTCACTTGGAGAGGCACTGGCTGTTGACGTGCTTGTCGAGCGGCGGCTGCTCGCTGAGCCCTCATCTCGGAATTTGCCTGGCGTCGACGCTCTCTTTCCAGGCAAGGTTGCTACTCGAGGCGCGCGGAATTGGCGCCAGAGAAGCGTCGGTAAAAGAAGGAATCGCGCGCTTGGCGAGGCAGTGGCGCCCTATGTAGCGTGGCGCGGGTGTCAGCCGCGTGTTTCCAAAGCGTTTTTAGCTATTATAAATAAATTGTTGCAATTATGTTTTGGTTACTTCTGTTAATTAGAATATTTTCAACATTGTTCGTTTATTTTAACTCGATTTTCAGTATTACTAGCCTTGCTTTAGGCTTGTATTCAGCACTTGATATTTACCTTGATCAAGCCACATTACATCTAAAGATGGGCGAGAAGCCGGGCCCGTAAGTGCTACGCAGATAAAATGCGGTATGAACGAGGCATCTGTATTGTTGTTAATTTACTTTTTAGGATGTTAGTCGATATGAAAGATATCGTTCCCAGGCGATTTGTCCCGGCCAATGCGAAGCATCCCTCCATATTGGTCTTTTGAGCAGCATTGCCATATGCTCCTGCTCTGCCCGTCCGACCCAGGAGTGTGTTGATTTGACGGTGGACAATCGACTCACCATGCTACAGAATAAAATGAGAGATCGTGATCTGCGGACCGTGCGGGAAAATTTACAATTAATTGCACGGCTATGTTCAACTCTTGGAGCATTTGCGCCAGCATAAAAACTAACATTCCTCGCTTTTCTGTTGTAGATACACGTGGCACACGTCTTTGTTTTGAAGTTATTTGTATTTATTTAAAAATTATGCCTACACTTACGAAGTTTGAGGCCCAAAATGTTGTTTAGCCAGTCTATTTCTGGCGCCCTAAACGCGCTATTTAATGCTTAAAAATCCGGCCACTAATACATTTCCCCGTGTTTAGCGTTTCCTTATCATGGCTATCATCATTACATTGCTGGAAAACGCTGTCGCACTGCGGTGTATCGACGAGGAGCCGTAGGTGCAGTTAAGCCGGTTGTGCTCTTTGCCTTTCACGCCATGTTAGCGTGGTTTGATTTTATTTTGACAACAATTATATGGACACTCTCGGCTGATTTTTCCGTCGCCTTCGCCGACATGCCCCGGAAATGTATATGTATTGTAGCGAAGCCTTGGTAGTGGGTTGCGCTCTTTGGCGCCTTCTAGTGGGTCGTCCTCTTTGGCTCTTCCGGCTCGTGCTGAGAGTCCGTGTTTTTCCTTGACTGTCGCCATTGCGCATCGTCGCCGATTGCAGTGAGATAAACACCGCAACAGTATCTATATATATAAAAAGGCACAAACAAAAATGAAACAGAAGAATAAAATTCCGAAGCACCCGAACGGGGATTCGAACAATCGACCACTCGTTCCTCTGGCCGCTGCATTAGACAACTCAACCATGCCCCATGCATGCGCCGGCGAAATAGCGGCGAGCAATTTATATACACCATTTAGCGCTGGTGGTTAGCAAATCTCGGAGGAGCTTGAGTGTGCTTTCTAGAACGCAACACTCCTGATTTTCTTTCAATTTGAAAACTGCCCTTCAGACGACCACGACAAAGTGGCCCTTTTCTGTACCCACTCGTTATGTGGAAGGACAAAAACTAAGAATACCGGGGACGCCTTACATCAGACCCCCTCATGTGGCAGAAGATGCAGGGGGTCCCTCCACGCGCCGCAGTTTAAAAGAAAAATAATTATCTAAAAACGTCCGATTATCCATTGTAGACACTCGCAGACGCAACGCTCCTAATTTTCGTTCAGTTTGAAAACTTGCCTTTCGACGCGCACGACAAAATGGCTCTTTTTGAACTCACTCGTGATATGGACGAGAAAAAAAAACAAAGAATGGCGAGAACAGGCATTGGTAATTTAAATGCGTGAGCGTTAAAGACAACCGTCATCGGCAGTGTTGACCCGAGGAATGGAAAGAATAAAATTTGGGATCTCAGCAATCAAACCCGATCATTCTGCGTGGCAGTCAGGTATTCTACCACAGAGCCATGCAAGGTCTACAAAATGGTTTGGAAAAAGAGCACACGGAGGCGTAATGTCGGTGCAACGTCAAGTGTGGTTGTGGTGCTGGCTATCTAATTTTACAAGAAAGCAGTTGTACTCCAACGATACAGACGTCATATCAGATTAACATATGTGGTTCCAGTGTTGGCTCCGCTTTTAAAGCAGTCTAATAAACATTATTTTGTATTCCAATGAAACATTATTTTGTATTCCAATGATTCAGTAAGCTATATTGAAGCATTGCTCGACCCCGTAAGAATACAATAACGAAAGTTACGTATGATATTCATGTGACTGCACCATAAAGTGCACTTAGTTTCGATAATACTAACGTATATACTCTAATGTGAGGACTAACGTTACGTCGCACCATAACTTACCCTTTAAACACCAGTGTTGTCGACTTGCCTGGTAAGCCCACGATGTACACACGCCTTACAAAAACACGTTGATCAACCTCGTAACGCTTGGCTCAAAGCCAAAAAATACAGCATACAAGTATTCGCTGACTGCTTCGCATGCAACCAATTCGAACAACGCGTCGGGGCTGCTGAATGTTTTTGTTGGTAGAATTGTTATTTTGCGATATTTTAAAAATATCGCTTTTTTCTTGTACTGAGTGACGGTTAGTTATTGAAACACGGCGCGTGATTTCCATTGATGGTTCAGACTCTACTCAAGCCAAAGAATATTTCAGTGGGTCATTTTTATATCTACACCAGTTGCAGAACACCCGAGCAGCACAAAAATAATCAGCAAAAGATGCCTGTTGGATTAGGCGCACTGTAACTATGGTGTCTACAGTGAACATGTGGCCGCTGTTTCTTCCAGGGCATTCTGCGCAGCTCTCTGCCGATAAGATAAAAGGCGAGAGACCGACTATATAGATGGCGAGATAGAGAAAAACATAGAAAGAAAGAAATCGAACAGGAAGAAAGAGAGAAATAACTGGAAGAGAGGAAAATACAGAAATACGAATAAAGAAATTGGCAGATAAAGAGGCAGAGAAACCAATATCAAACCACAGAAACCGATAAAAAGTCATAGTTTCGCCGCAATGGCGAAACACTGAATGCGATAGCAACAAATTGGACTGTAACGCGAAGAATGGAAAGCAGCTCGACATTTCCAGCGCCTCGCTCAAGCGTGAAGGACGCACAAAAACAACACATACAGGACAACCGCAAACTATCAAGTGTCACAGCACGACGCTTAAGGCACGCTGCTCAAACATAAAGACGAACGCATGAAACGAACGCACAGGTACACACATGACGAGCGCTAACTAAGAACTGTCACAGTTGTTGCTTATGTTTGAACAGCGCCCTTTTCGCAAACGAGTCCGCTGCAGCGAGCGAAGTGACCTTTGTACGCTCCGTAACTTGAGCGCGGATATCGCGGTGAAAGCGCACGACATACAAACCACCCCACCCACGAGATAAGCGCGCGCGCAAGCGACCACGTCCTGTAGGGCAAAGTGCACCTTGCGTGGCAGGAGGCGCGTGCGCATCGCAACGAGCGGGGCGACGACGTTTAATGCGCGCCCATCGCGACCTATAAATGTCGCTCGTTCTAAGCCGCGCATCGGAAAAAAATCTGAATAATTTTTAGGGGCGAAGCTCCTTATAGCGGCACCCGTTCGTCCCTCGTAGCGTAGTATGTAACCAGTCTTACGCTTTGACCTGCAAGGTGGTGCCGGTGGGAGATTTTTCCTGTGCGTTGTTGAACAATAAAAAATTCGCAGCGTTAGCTAAAAGCCGACTTCTTCTGTCTCTCATTCCCATTAGCAGCCATTCTTTACCTCCAAGGTAGTGCCTGGTGAGATTTCTCCTGTGCGTGATTGAACAATAAAAATTTTGTTCAAAACGCCGTTCATTGATGAAATAAACCAACAAAAGACGCCAGATGTTTTGTAAAAGCAAAACGAAAGAACGCCAGATGTTTCTAAAGCAAAACGAAAAGACGCCAGCTGCTTAACGAAAGACGCCAGATGTTTTCTAAGCAATGGTTTTCTAAACAATGAAAATTCACAGCGTACATGTAAAATTAAAGTGCGCTGCAAGTCGTCATAAATCATCGAACCTTTAGTATAAACGCGCCCGATCTCACGTCGGTGATGATGTACTGGGCAGAATTCACGGAAGATTCACGGTTTACCGATGAACCTCCGCAGCTTCGCCCACTCATCATCATTCACTCCGTGGATATGCTGTGATTTTTTCTTCGTGGTTTTCGTATATAAATTATGGTTTCCATATATATATATTAAAATGACGAGCGGAAAGAGGCAATGCCCGATCGCTGGGCCGGCTGTTCTATTTATTTGAACTTCGTTGTTCTCATCATCGCGCTATCCAATCGAGCGCGCGTGAGTGGCCGAGTCCCTGTTTCGCTTTTTGTCATATCACTCGGCCACGCTGCGACACTGCATGGAGAGATGCCGAAATTTCCATGGCGTGTGGCACTGCTTGTGCCGCGATGGTCGGTCCTCTCTACGCCGCGACTTGTCATGCCTAGCTGCTGAACATTCTGTGGGCCACATTGGCTGTGTCGCGGCGGTCGACCTCGGTCACGCAACGACGTCATGCAACGACGTCGGCTGACAGTCATGCATTTGGCGGCCGGCCTTCGCTGGGTCGCGGAGAAAACAACGCACGCGGCATACCAGGAGGAGGATGTCGGAACAGCGTCCGAGGAGCCAACCGGGTTTGCACATTTTCTCGGCTTGTCTTTCCCGTGTCTTTCTTGAAAAAGGTTGCATTCGAATCATTGTCACCACCAGAAGGACAGTGAGGACCTTCGTCAGGAAAACGAGTACTCCGTGGCTTTTGGGAACTGAGAAATTATTTCCTTTAGCTATATTCCTGACTTAATCACGGGGGTCTTATTCTCCTCTTCTTTATTGTCGTGCAACAGCTCTGGAGGCGCTCCTTCTGGCACACCGTGTGCCTTGAATGGGTGGTCTGACGTAGACGTCTTCGCGAAAGATGGTACGTCAACGGACAGATGGATTAGCGACGGCGTAACATTGTTCCGCTTGTCTCGCATGGCACTCTTGCTCAGCGGCGGTTGTAGTTATTTTTTTTTAATTCCTTGCAGGTCTCCAGTCGTGTGCTGTGGGCCCGTTCCTTTCTGGACGCCTGCTGGGAGTGTGTGAGGCTGCTTCTTGTGTTCTTGAGTTCACGATTTCTAGTTTCCTTTGCCTCTACACCAAGAAACCACGGTCGTGTCCTGGGAGCTTGGAGATGGGTATTTGTTGTCAACACGGCCCCTCCTGCATTTTTGGTCTCCCGTACCACAAGACACTCGAGTGCACCTTGGGTAGGTGACTGCTCTAGAAGCTGAGGAAGCGGCTCCAGTGTGTATGCAAGCACGGCACTGGCAGCGATGGGTTCTTCTGGTGCCTTCACTGGAGGCGTGCCAAGCACGATAGGAGCCGCTTGGCAGGCCTCCATCGATCGATCGCCCGTTAGTGGCTGAGTCCTGGTTTCGCTTTTTGACATTTCAATACAAACATAGAAATATACGGAACACGACGGCGACGGCGACAGACGACGACAAAAACCAGCCGAGAGTGTCCATATTATTGCTATGGCAACAAAAGACAGAATTGCAAGATACCGACTACACAGAGAGAGACATGGAGAAACACAGGCATAAAGGGAAAGAGAAAAAAAAACAGAAAGACTGAGAAAGTAACAGGCAGATAGAGACAGAGATATAAAGCAACATACAAAAAAAGAAGTTAGAGAAAAAATTACACCATCTCCCACTAATACGAACCATGTGGGGATGCGAAGCAGCGCCTGGGTCGACGCGATGTTAATGCGTCCTTGAAAGTGGAGCACACGATGAATTCACTGTAGTTGCTGTTGTTGTTACTCGTCCAGAACACTTGTTGCAGCACGGCACGCGGCTTCATCGTCACGCCACACGGGAGCACGCGGGTTCATCGCGCGTCTGTAGAATATCATTCCCCGACGCCAGCACGTGATTACTGAGAGTGCAAGGGGGAGAGGCCACCTCGTCTTACCCAGCCCCTTACGCAGGCCCGAACGCGCTCGCGCGTGCCGGAGTGTTCTGACTAGGATAGAACGCGTGGTTCATCGCGCATCTGCAGAATCTCGTTCACCGACTCTATCACATGATTGCTGAGAGAGTGTAAGGGGGAGAGGCCAAAGCATCTTACCCCGCCCCTTACACAGGCCCGATCGCGATAGCGCGCGTCAGCACATATGGGTGTAAGGGGGAGACGCCACAGCTTTTTACCCAGTCCCTTACACAGGCCTGAACGTGCTAGCGCGTGCCAGCACACATGGTTCCCGAGCGGACGGTCACCACTGGAAGGACGGACACAGCTAACGAGCAAAAGCTGCTTCGCATCTAAAAAGAGAAAAAATAGCGGCGTATAGTACAATATAGCAAGCGCATTTTGCCGTGTGGCGTAGTAGACCAATAATCGTCAACCGACAAGAGCTCTCTTCGGTATCTCCTTCATCTTCCTCCTCTCCTTCCTCTTCTGCTTCTAGTTCACCAGCTCTGGTGTGACCCAACATGGCGCGACTTTGTGCAAGCTGCGCATAATTTCTTTCGCATCGTAACTCCTCGTAGAGCACCCATATTTGAAGCCAGCTCGCCCTCAAAATAGGTTATGGCTGTTATATTGCTGGAAAATTTGTGTAGTTCAAGCATTTCACCTCTCCCTTTCTGCGTTATGTTATAATACTGGGGTTTCTTTAACCGGCTGGTGCACTTGAATTTCTAAGGCATGATGTGTAGAGTGTCCAAAGCTTCTAAATATATAATATCCTCCATCACTGATAAACTGAATGCTTTACCATCTTCGTCAGCCACTTTTCCGCAACACATGTCGTGTAGGGTCTTTCTAATCATCAATACTCACACTTAGACTTTCGGTGTTGTGCTTAACATTGTAATTTATACCTCAAGTGTACTGTCTAGCGAAGAAGTCCTCTGCCACCTTTATAGTACAGTCGAACCCTTCAGTAACGAAATCAGCGGGGAAGCAATTCTCGTTCCTTCTGGTGAGAATTTCGTTTTCGCGAAAATAAAAAAATACGCACACTAATTACTTCGAACGACCAAAATTTATTTCAAGAAGCCGCTGATCTTGTCCTCTTTCACGTTGCTTCGAAGGAGCTTGAAGGCTCGAGCCTCGCAACTTAATAAGCTTTGCATACCTTCGTCGTCGTCTTCGTGGGCGCCGACGATAGTGCGAATGGTGTCAAAAACATCAAGAACTTCGCGTGAATTTACTTACCTTTCTTGAGTTTTGTTTGTTTCCTCACTCTAGTCATCACTGTCATATTCTTTACACATACTTTTGATGATAGCGTCGTCGTTGAACTATTCGTGCACGATCAGGTCAGCGTCAGCACACAAGTAATAGTGCAGTTCAACAGTGTCTGGTATTGCTCCATTGATACGGTGATGCGCGTCCCATGTCTCAGCTATAGTGGTTGCAGGTCATCGGTGCTTGCATGAGAAACACCCTATTCCGTCTCCGGCAAGCCTACCAAGGCGTGCAGGCAACGTATCATGATCATCCGACCGAATGTAAACATCAATGGTCGCACCGAATCCGATGCTTGTTGGCGGAAATGTATGTGCCCGCTTTGTCCACATACATTTCCCCAAAGAAGTTGTCATTAAACGCTTTGATGTTGCTACCTTTTTATAACCTTGCATGTATCTCTTTGACTAGATAGATTCGTGTGTTCGTGAGTAGTTTTTTTTTCCATCAAGTTTTACAGCTCACCAATTTATTTTTTCTCTGCGTGGTTACCTGTCGTCGCTTGGTTATTACGTATTTAGTGTTCTGAGAGAGCTCGCATACTTTCTGACTTGGTGCTTTGCCCCCAGTTTCAACTTGGTCGATTGTTTCCTAGAGGAATTGCTCAACCCACCACGATGGATCAGCCATGAATCATGCGGCAGTAAAACTGCTTCATAAAATATTGTAGTTACAAATTTCTTCTTATCTTCGTCCACCTCTTGGTGTAATTCTTTTAGTGTTTTATTATGCTAAAACATAGGAACATGGAATAGCACTTGCGAGCAAGTGAAACTGTTTAAAGCATGAAGAAAATGATGAAATCGATAGTATGAGCCAAATCACGACCACAACGCAGCATCGTCGTGTGGGTGTTTCTTTATGTCTCTGTCATTTAGCTTGCGACGCTATATACGTAGTGCATGACTATTCCATCCCATACTATGTTTTCTAATAACGGAATAAAATGTTGGAAAAGTCGTTAAAAATGGGCGCATGAATGGTTTCTACAAGTTTCTTTTTGGGTGAGCGCCTCTGAAACCAGGTCAAGAAATACAAAGCACATGCTGTTGTGCCTTTACCGAGAATGTCAGCAATAATTTTGAAGCAGCTAGGTTTCGATCACTTCCAGTGACATTTTCTTATTTTCTTGAGAACAAATAACTGGTGGGCACCCAGAATGAGTACCCTGAAATATATATATATATATATATATATATATATATATATATATATATATATATATATGCGTCAGTGAGTAACGTGTCCGGTCAGGACATCATTATGTCTCTGCAGTCATTCCTTTGGGAAACGACTTTCTTAGACATTTTACTACACCTGCTAGCATTCCATTCCGATATTACGCCCATTATTACAAACGCCATTCCACATAATTATTAACTGCCGCTGTTGCTTCACAACTAATTTAAATGTCACCCCTGGGATCAAATTATTCGCTTCCTTACTGTCTATAGAGGGAAAGACGCAAAGACAATTATTGTTGAACAATACACGTATCTTCCATTGAAGTTAATACGAACAGAAGATTGTCAGTGTCATTGATCTTGGCTTGAAGTGGCACATTCTTTTGTATACACGGTTGTTTTGTTACCAGGAACGTACTTCCAATATGTATCGTTACAATCCATTGGTGGGGGCATAGTGGTATTGGTTATTCCAAGATAGAAGTAAATTGTCTCTGTAAATAAAATAAATACATATATTTTAATCAAACTGAAGTTTCTCGAACAAACTTTTATCAGTATTATATACTCCATACAAATGGCTGCTTGAGCACCTGCATTACGGTTACAGTAGGCGCGAGCCCATCCACTCGCCACAAGTTAAAAAGCAATGACTGTGAGGCGTTTAGAGTGCTTCACCGATTAAGCTGAAGAGTTTCCTATGAGTTAGTTAACTAGACAAAACACCGTACAACAAGAAAGGGACGAAGAACAAACACGGTAAACTGGACGCTACCATGTTCTTCGTCCCGGTATTTTTCGCGTTGCTTTCCTAGCAGTTAACTGGGAACGAATCTCTACAAACAAAAGTAGTGGATCCTGTTAGAAACCTGTTAAAAAGCAGGCAAAACACATAACAAACATATTGAAAAGATAGGGCTATTGGTTACCCAGTTATAAATACACCAACAAAGTATTTCGGCACTAAAATTGCGTCATGTGAGATTTTCTCCCACATTGAACGTTTTCCTGAGTTACCAGAGCATTACCAATTTGTTCGTGAGATAATGTACGGAAGCTGTGCAACAACAGTATTGCCTGTGTACAGTATTGCCTGTATGAACAATAAGCTGTTGACAAGCTCCACCACGACAATTAACGCTGGGAGAGCGCCACCATGACTACTGACGCAATACGCTTATTTATTGTCGCTTTCTAGTAAATAAAAAGGTGCCCGCGTCGTGGTTGCTGCAATATACTCGATTGGTTCAGCGACCACCATGGACACACTTGTATCAAGATCAAATACAGGCTCAAGAAGCACCACCTACCAGGTTGATTTAGATCGCTGCAGCATAAAGTAAAAAACAATCACCAATGAATGAAATCTTCACGTTCCTTCCTATCTGCAGCGCACCGAAAAAGCTTGACAACTCGCCGGCCTGCGTATCAAGACGAGCAGAGGCTCGACAGCCGTTACTACAATCTTTGACGACGCAACATGAATACCCATGACACCCAGAGTTCTTGTTTTGGTCTGCACACTGATACGCCGTCATAGACTCAGCGAAAAACTTTGGCGATACTTCAGGCCATACAAGGGGCTCCGACGTCTCGACGCTCTGGACTACGAGGTCATAAAGGACGGTATTACGAACTTTCAGTGCGGCCGCAGACGACCTCAATTCGTCCAATGTCGCGTGGCTTAAGGCGTTTCATACGCGTTAGTGAACCTCAAAACTCTTCTTTTTGCTTTCTCATCCTTCTTTCTTTGTGTATGTATATTTTTTTCTTTTTCATGTTCCATATAAGCATCGGGACGATGCTATTTTCAGAGGGCGCGTGGCAATTCCAAGCGCCCTTCTGTCTCTCTCTCGTTTCATGTAACTGATCCGTTGCACGTGCAACCACTACCTCGCACAAGCTGCAACCGAATCTCTCGAAGCAGCCAGACTACTTTAGAATCTTGTGGCATAGTTTGAGCATGCAACGCCAGAAAGACTTCATTCTGGAACTAACGCGGTCATAATGGATAACGTTTCACTCATCGATGCAACATGTATAAACACCGATGCAACTTACTGCAGATGAAATTACCGACGGCCGACGCTTTCGTCGCCGCAATCAGTGTACAGTATGTATTGCTTGTACTTTGACTTTTCATTCCTGGGCAGAACTTCGCCGAAATAAGAGTTTCGGCGAAGAAGAGGGCCGTCTCCTTCGCCGTCACGCCCACTTGACTATATGAACACATGCACCTAGAAGCTAGTTGATACGCTATGATTTGAAAAAAAAAATATTTGGGTGCCGAAAACCAATTTGACGCCGCGTATGCTAAGCAGTTTGCATCTATTTCGCATGTTCTATAGGACCATTGTGAATTCTTCGTACACTTCTTTTGCGCCTTCATCAGCTTCACCACTGATTCAAACTCGTGTTTTTTTCGGTGTTCATTTCTGATCCCACATTTGCAGCCGAAGAAAATGGCAAATAGCCTCGTAACGGTTAGAAGACTGCTATTTCTTTTCACATACAACTTAATTTCATAAGCACCAGTCACACATAAAAGCAAGTGCATGAGTATGAGCAAAATAATTTAAGGTGGTCAATTACGCTGACCAAATCCTTAAATATCTTCGTAGTTGGCCCAAAGGAGGGAGGATAGTCCGACAAGTATGGCCTGATTGCGTATTAAAAAAAAATCTATGGATCATGCATCTGGGGGCTACCGGCTGCCCAGATTCGAGTTCCTCAGGACTCCAACAAAGTTCGTGTTATGTCATGTCATGTCATGCTGCCTTCATTTGTGCTGACGGGTCGTCCACGTTTGAATTATCCCAGCGGTCGGCGCACCATTACTCCAAGTCACCTCGAATGGGCGAATGGTTTGGTTTTCTCTTGTAATGAGTGAACGGAACGTGTTTCGCCTCGGACAACACAAGTGCTCTTTCTACAAGCAACCTCGCACCTGAACTATTGCAGTGCGCAAGGGCGTCTCTTCCGAGAGCCGCATGCCATGTAAGGTCTACCGCAGAGGTTCACATTTCTGATTTCTGAGCTACGTTTACGTAGAGTTTTTAAAAATCGCCGAAAGAACCACGAGAAAAATCCCGAGGCGCGCGCACCAAGGAGCGCGAAAGGAGTCAAAGCCGTGCTTTAGTTCCTACGTAGCACCTGGCTGACCGAAGCATGCAATGAGCGTGACCTCCTGGGACGTGTCGAAGAAAGAAGAGCGAATGAAAGAAGTGACGCAGAGTGGTGACCGTATAATAAAAGCCCCTGTGCGCCGCCTTGTGTAAAGAGTATACTGGGTACTGTACAACGTATCCCCTATTTTTTGATGAAAACACTGAATATTGCGAACCTGCACTAAAGTTTGTTCCCGTAACCTCTGCTTTAAAAACAGGTCTGTGCATTTTTTAATGAATGTTCATTTCGCAAAGGTTACTAATAATGATGGTAGCTTTTTGGTTCGCCGGTCAAGGAACGATTTGCTAAGGAGCTTCGCTGTTAAAACAGATAAAACTAAATCTCTCATGTTTTATAGGTACACATATTTGAAGAAATGGGCCACTTTAGTAAACATTACCGCGCTTAGAGTTTACGACGTGTCCAATTAGTCAGCCGCTACTGCGTCTAAAAAAGTCATGTTTCCAAAAATCAACCCTCTCACCTGTGGACGCATTAGGCATCGTATAGTTCTGATAATTCCTGTAGTATTCATTACGGTCCAATGGTATGCCTGCCGAAAGGAAAGAAATATCAAAGTGGAATCCTCGCAGATAATGTTGTCGTCACAAAAAATTGCTGCTACTTTATTAAAAAAAAAATACTCGTTCATTGATAACATCGTAAATATGCAGCGGACAATTTATATTAGCAAACAGATTGAAAACAGTGAAACAACAAGAAGACAAAGTATATTAGGTCCACGTGGGAGGTTTCGGTCAACACACAATTTGGCAGTCCGAAAATACGAAGTCGAATAAACACAAGCCCCTCAATGCGAGTGCGATCCACGGTGATGGATAATGAATAAGAACAAATAAATAATAATATTAAAATTGTTAGGGTTTAACGTCCCCAAACCACGATATGATTATGAGAGACGCCGTAGCTGAGGGCTCCGGAAATTGCGACCACCTGTGGTTCTTTAACGTGCAAATATATCTAAGTACAAGGGCCTCATACATTCGATTGCGAAAAATTGCGACCACCGCGGCCCGGATTCGATCCCGCGACCAGCGGGTCAGCATTCCATTACCATAACTACTAGGCATCCGTGGCGAGTAACAAGTAAATGAATAGCACCAAAACAAATGAGAGTCCCACGTACGATGGTGTGGTACGGGAAGAGCAGGGATGACTTTAAGCAGCACTGTCAAAAAATATTGAGCTAGCAACGATAACGTCCAAGATCTCAGTGTTGCTATCGTGATGCCGAGTGGTGGCGACGCCTGGCAACGGCTTGACTTCGATTATCTCACTGGGTTCGTCGCACAGCCTGGGTTTTCGCCGCTCCGCTTCGAATGATTTGTCGTCTGCGCATGAGCGTGTGATAATTCGGAGCGACGATCTCAAATGCATTACGTGCTAGCACGTCGTGAAGCATTTGCGCTCTCCTAATGCCAGTGACGTTTCAAGCACCGAACGAAGAAATGTGTTTCTAGCGGACAGCTCCAAAGCACGCTTATAAAAGCTTCCAGGTATGAGCGTACGTATAATTTGCTTTTCCAGGCCAAGAGTCTCCGCGACGCATTCAACGTTTGCCTTACGGACCCGGGGACTGTGCTGTTATTCGAAGTTTCAAGGCCACATGGGTGAGACGCGCCAGCACGGACACCTTACTGGGAACAAGACATGCGGAGCGGACACAGCCCATGTGTGTGTGGTGAAAGAAGGCGATCCTTCTTTCATTTAGTGAATCGGTAGATGCGAACTGAATTCGAAGCAGTGCGGACGTATTTCACCTTGAAGACGACCACTTGCGTTTGAATAAATTGTTAGTTGCGGTTAGCCACCGGGTTGGTTATTTTTCACGTTGGCTCCCTCTTAACTTCAATGTTCTTAAGGGGGTATGGTATGTTAGATAGACCAAAAAAAGCAATTGTTCGATTTTATTCGTAAAAAAAAGCAGACTGTGAGGAGCACCACCACGCGTCGGCGACCGCGTAGGAGTATTCAAATGTATTGATAAATGGCGCCAGAAACTATGCCTCCTGATGGATGCAAGGGTTTGTTGACATTTCCTTTTCTATGAATATTTCTGCATATATGTATCTTTTTAAAACAATGCGCCTGGGTCGGTTACAGAGTTTAACCATTTTCATGGGTTTCGATTGTAAGTTTTCCCATCAGTGATGATATTGTAGCGCAGTCATTACTTTGTGTTGTAAGCAGTTTCCGCTCGTGCTTTTTTAAAAAAACGCGTTTTTTTTACTATAAGTTTTTTGAAATTTTTCAAAACTCATTCTACCTTTTCGAGAAAGCCATCCGACCGATTGCGCTGTTATTTTCTCAGGTTATAAATGAAACCCTTTCAATAGTCTGAATTCAATGCTTTGACCATGTACACGAGTTATAATTAGAGAAAAAAGACAAAGTGAAACGTGTATGTTATTCCACGTGAGAAGTGAGGGTATTATTTTTGCCTTAATTGTGATATAAATGTAGGAACACATTCTTATTGCCAGGGAAAAATTCCACTATAATATTCAATTAGCCTGTCAAAGTAGACGGTCATATCGTTGTTAGTTTTTCAGAAAATGCACATTTGAAGATACACCCAAGCATAAAATTTAGTACTCAAATACAAAAAAAAAAACAAAGCAAGAAAGGCTATACGGTCAAATATATACAAACTGAAGGATACAAGCATTCTCAATGAAAACGCAATATTTCTCAAGATGATTCGAAGCAGTTTCAGAGATATAAAGCTGAAACGAAGACGACGTGTTTCCCTCGCGGTTTCTCGTCGTGGTATTCGCGAAGGATGGATGGATGCTATGAGCGTCCCCTTTATAACGGGGCGGTGACATGTCTGCCACCATGCTCGAAGAAAAAAGAAAAAACTTCCTTGTTTCATGCTGGCCTAATACCTTATCTACCTTGATTAAATCTATGTTATTATGCCAAAAAAAATTATAAATTCACGGTCTATCTCTCTGCCTCTTAAGGCAGAATGACCTTATTATTTTTTCGCCCATTATTTATTTTTGTACTTTAGCTCTACTCTTCTGCCACCAATACTCTAACCGTCTCTTACTTATTTCTATCGCGGACGTGTTCAGCTTTCCATTGTTGTCCCTAAAACCCAAGGCTTCCTGTAGACTCGTGCCCACAAGTATACCTGGGTGAATATCGCCACATTCAATCAGTACATGTTCCATCGTTTCCTTAGTTCCCCCGCAGCATGTACATTGTTCGTCTTCGTTACTGAATTTCGCTTTATAACTTCGCGTTCTAAGGCAGCCCGACCTTGCTTCAAACAGTAAAGCGCTTCCCCTTGAATTATCATAAAACATTTCCCTCCTTATTTCGTTTTTTCCCTTTCAGTAGTTACTCAGAGCCGGCTTCTTTTCCATCGCTGTCATCCAATAAGTCCTCTCCGCCTCTCTGACCTTCCGCTTAATGCTCCTTGTTGCCATATCGCCCGCACTGCCAGCCGTATATTTACTGGTGAGCCTCCTAGTTCTTTTTCTCCACTGCGTGTCAACGCTTCTTCTATACAAATACCTGAAAACCTTCTCTGCCCATCTACTCTTCTTCATTTTCCTCAGCCTCTCTTCGAATCTCATTTTGCTCTGCGCTTCCCTCACTTCAAAGCCTGTCCATCCCATATCACCCTTTACCGCCTCATTTGTCGTCTTCCCGTGAGCGCCCAACGCGAGGCGGCCCACCGTCCTTTGATTTACATCCATTCCTGATTGTACCTCTGACTTCATGCAAACCACTGATTTCCCAAATGTAAGCCCCGGGACCATCACACCCTTCCACAGCCCTCGAAGCACCTCTTACCTATTGTATCCCCATAAAGCTCTGTGCTTCATAATGCAGCATTCCTCTTTCCCTTTGCTACCGATTCTTTCTCTTGTACCTCCATATATCTATCCCCCTCATTCATCCATACTCCGAGGTACTTGTACTCGCTTACCCTCGGTATTTTTTTTGGCCCTGTATGAAGACCGCATGTTCTTCGTGATCATTGAATACCATCATAATTTGAGCCAATGCGCCACCTAGCGGAAAGAGCGCGAAACAGGCTATTCAGGTCCATGTAGCGGACGACGGTTCTGGTGGATGGATTTGCCGTCAGCAAAGAAAAAAATGTGTTGCGAAGCAGTTTTTCTGCGTTTCGATATGTACATCAGCGAGGCGGAAAGGCGGGATAGCACATTTTCACGAGTTTCCGTCTTTTGGGTGAACCGTGAAGGTGGAGCAAATAACCAACCTCCGCATCAGCAAAGTTGCTCCGACGATGGCTGTTTGTTCTCGGCAGTTCAGGAACAAGTATTGCGCCGCTGTGCTAAACATTTGTTGCACTCTTCCATCGGCATCAACGAATCCTAAGGATAGCACAGCTGGATTGAACCGGAGTCGATTTGTGGGAACGCCACGAAGCAATACAAGCAACGAGGGACGCCGTAGAAGAGAGCTCTCGATAATCTCGACCAGCTGGCGTTCTGAAATTGCACAGTACGCATGCATCTAGCATTTCACCCCATCAAAATGCGACCGCCGCAACTGGGATCTACACAGCGTGTTTCGCGTGAGCATCCAAGCACCGTACTGTGCCACAGCGGCGGGCTAATCGAAATCTTCGTAGTGTTGATGTCAGCGTGCTTTCTACGTGGCGCCAAGGCAAGCCTCAGGTGCTTGCTATATAATGACGTGTAGTAGCTTTGAGCCTTGGTCTTTAGATGTTGCGGGCTCGATTTCCTTCATCTGTGGGCACGCGTAAGTGCTATAGCCCAACCAAATCTAGTAACGTTGGTGTAGCTTGCGTGATGTCTCATCGTAGGGTTCAGTGAGCTAGGAAAGTGCCAATTTACACCTACCTATAACGATACACTGCTGCAGCAGCAGGTAAGCAGAAGACTTTGCGGGCACCACAATTCCGCTCACGCATGCGGATCAGCTCACACACACACACACACAAAGAAAAAAATGAATAGGGCTCTGCGCACTGAAAAAAAAATGCTGAACAAGCTTTCTGCTAACATTTCGTCAGCAGTTAGTAGGCATTGTTTCTCTCTGCCTCTTCTTGTATACATGCAACATTATTAACGCGATAGCGTTAAAGAGCTCGTATCGCAGAAATTCCGCCGTCGGCGTCGGCGCCGGCACCGTTGGTTGTGAGCGAAAAATCGTCGTCTTGTCCGTGACCGAAAAATCGAAAAAGCTGCAAATAAAATAAATAATAAAAATGTTGGGTCCGAGTGAGAATCGAACCCAGGCCGTCTGCGTGGCAAGCAGGTGTTCTACCACGCAGCCACGCCTCTGCTTGGAGCTGCACTGAAAGTAACTTTGATGCTTCCCAAAAATAAGCGTCCTGCATACGGGTGCCACAGTACGAGATGTAATATCGCAGTAATATTGCGTGGTACAAGCGTACATTGCCATCGGGCGTCACACCACCTCAATATCATAACGACTTGGTGGTTGAAAGACAGCCACCCATTACAAAAGGCACACACATTACTGCGCGTATTCTCTTAAGACCCCGTATGGGTGCATTGCAGCTTCGAAAAAGGTTCTCGCGCATAATTGCTCCTGGTTTAAAGCATGCTACCCATTACATAAGGCACACACCTTATTGCGCGCATTCTGTTAAACACTCGTAGTGTTCGAAGTGCGCACTAGGGGCAGGATATTGCTATCGCGTTCAACTCTTAAAGGCGAAGCTTAAGCGTCCCCCAATTTTTTGGCTCGGTGTACCATCACCACCTCATTCTTTGAATTTTAACACATTTATTCAAGGACGTGATGAAGTAGCTGGCTCACAGAGTCGCTGCAAAATGCTGACGTGTCGCCATGATGCTCTAGGCAATCAGCATTTGAGAAACGATACGGGCCGGCAACTACCGAGTGCGTTAGCCCACCTACCTTCAAAACCATGCCCTCCTGGAGGTCGTGTTCAAAACACTGCCGAACAGTTTGTCTGCCTTGCCGATTGACACGGCCAGTGACAGCCCAGTAGCACTTACCTAGCAGTAGATGACAACGGCCGATACGCGTTTCCACTTCGCTAAAAAGCCAGCAGGGCAGGAGGATTGGCCATCGGAAATCACAGGCTCAACAAAAACACTTCGCAGCCGCACTGAGATTTCTTGTGCGTTCGAATCACGCCAGGCGATTACACGAACAGTGCAACAACATTTATTTTATCGCCGATGTTGTCCTTCGCGGCAACCAAAATGAGGCACTCGGCACCAAGTACACTTTCACCTTCGGCAAAACAGCACGTTTTCTCATCGCAATCTAGGAAACACGGTATTTCCAGCAGCAACAATCCGCACATGGACCTCCCTGCCGCCGCCATTCTCCCCCACGGACCGGGCCGCACTTTGCAGCGCCCCTTGGATTTCGTTTTAGGTGCGAATGGCGCGCTTGCACATTTACCGTCGTTGGCTGTCTCTAGGCAGCCCGAGCACCGATACCTTTTCGTCATTTTCCTTGCATCCTGATAGAGTCCAGGGTACGCAGCAGGTACGCGGTATCCTTTCCGACCTTCAGGCACAACACACTGGGCACAATAAAGGACATAAGGTGAATACTGCGCGCTGACTCGAATATATTTTGCACTGACACCGGCAGCCGCCTTTGTTGCCGTCTGCCCGATGCCAACAGACTGGACGCAACGCCGTGCCGTGGCCGCCGCTTGCAGCGCACGATCCTCGCCCATAGAGTTACGGCGAAGCTACCTAACCAGTAAAACTATTGAAGGACTCTTGTATAACTTCTCGTTTGTGGAGACATCGCGCGACTTTTTTGAGTCAGTCAAAGGAGCAATCGAAGAGTCTCACATTCTTCGCAACGAATCATTCACACTATCACATCTGGCGATTGCACTTTTTTTATACCATGTAGCACGGTGGCGGGGCAGGATGGTTCAACATCCACTGTGTATGTTCCTGCGCGCGTTTGTAGGGGTGCACGTATATATTTCGGAGGGTTTGAACCCCCCAACAAACACCATTTCACTGTCTGCACAAAGGCCTTAGAAGACTTTCGTATACGGCTGTCAAATTGATGCGCTCTAATGCGGTCGATCAGTAATGGCGAAATGAAGGCGAAATGCGGAACTGTGCGGTGCCCGTTTTGACAGCCATAAACCAGCGTCTTTGTTTACACGCTAGGAGCAACGAGCGCACGTCGACGTCGCTCCTGCGGCGAGGGCCCTGGACCAATCGGGAATCACGCTGGAGCCACATGGCGGCCGCGGTAAATCGGATCGATTTGAATGTCCTTCAAGCTATTGAATAGCGCTCATGTGTTTCGGTTAAGTGGAGCTGTCTGAAGTGGCATATTCGAAGACGCGGAAATTTGCTTTCCACTACACGAAGTCTATACGTCAACTGAAGGACCATCAGCGCGTGAACATCCTTAGGCAAGGCGTCGATGACCGTAGAACTGTGTATGTCACTCATCCGTCTGTTTCTGCTGCCTGGGAGCCATCCGTGAAAGTGACTGGTGGCACAGAAGGAACTGTTGTGGACTGTTCTAACTCAATGTGCGGCAACCTCAGTACCGTAGAAGCACCAGGAGCCGCAAGCCACCACAGCGCTTCTCCCCATGATGCCTTCTTGACTAATCTAAGGGGGGGGGGGGGGGCGGAGGACCGTTAGATTGGGTTTTGTTTTGTGCCATTAACCGTTGTTGCGCGCCAACAGCACCACCCTGTAATGACACGGGATACGGGTTCGTGTTCGATGCCGGGCGTACGGTCGTACAAACGGTTCATGTCGTTGGTGTCAATTCTACAGGCGTAACCGTTGACAACGGCCACAGGGGTGATCCGCCTCTCGGCACTGCTCCGCTATACGCGTAACACTTTCTAAACAAAATCGCCCCGCTAACTTCCTTACTGCACCAGCACTTCCATCTGGATTGAAGCAATTAAACGGACAGAGAAACGATTTTCCGCGACCCAGTTTTTTAAGGCGCAACAAGAAGCCCCCCCTCTGCAGCTTCTAAACCTGCAACGGTTATTTGGAAAAGCGCGTGGATATATTGTATGCAGAATATTTCGTTTGCGATGTCACCAAAAAAAGTACGAGTGCCTCCTCCAGCCGCTCTGAAAAGCGATAAAGATGCCGATAGACCTCCACGCAAGCTGTTGAATACAGTCAACATTCTGTTTTCACTGGAATGATTGCAGCTGTGGTTCATCAGCTTCAATTTCACATTTTGAATTGTTTTTTCAACATAAAAGGCAGGTTGAATAACTTTTCCGAACGCTCGTCGTCACGTGAAGTCACTTTACCGCCTCGCGAGCCAGGCGCTCCATGTACTTCCTTAACTCGTCGGCCGGTGCCGCTAAGCGCTCATCTGAAAACTTTGATGCTGCCGCTGCTGATAAGCATCGGATCACAAGTCAAGTGAAGGCGGCGCTGGTGTTCTCTTCAGTAGAAACGAAGACGTATACGCACACTTTAGGTTAGAATAGATTATAACAAAAAACGTGTACGGTATTTCAGCACTAATATACAGGGAATTAACGCCTACACTAGGAAAAGCTCACGTGATGGGCATCACATGCATCTCAGCTTTTGCGCCGTGAGGGGCGTGAAAACTCATTGCTCTCGACTTTAGTGAAGAAACAAAATTGTAAATTCGTTTTGAATGACAAAAAGAGGGTTCGTTCTAGCTAATAAACGAGACAATCTTTCCAGGCGTGGGGTTATCAATTCTTGTTGTGAGTGCTTGAATGACCTTAAAAAGGTTATGTTCTACAAATGTGCGATTATGAGCACACAGCTTGTTTTAGCGATTTTTACGCAAGGCTTATGATGCAATTCATTAAGAATGACAACCATAACTTACTAAATCAGCTATATTAGAGGGTATCGGTGAATTTAATTAAAGTGCAAAGCGAACGCTACACTTGCCACCCAGCACGCTTTTAAATGCACGTGGCAGAGGATAGCGCAGTGATAAAAAAAATGAGAATTCATATGCTGCAGCGAAGATAAGCTTTCATGTTATCATAATCGTATTATCCCTCAATCGATTTATTGGTGAATGCTCTACATATAATATCGCATCGATGGACCTGCGATTGCCTTTAGACTCAGAATAAAATATTGCATCATATTAAGCAGACGCTTGTGCATGAGAAGCGATTACTAACCTTCCAGCACGCGCCTTGTCGCCTTAAATACGGCGCAATCGTTCTTGGAACCTGTAAACAACAGCCGTTTATCCAAGTAGTCAGTTCGACCTGCATGGAAAAC
The DNA here is from genome assembly GCF_013339695.2 of Rhipicephalus sanguineus. Classification (NCBI taxonomy): domain Eukaryota; kingdom Metazoa; phylum Arthropoda; class Arachnida; order Ixodida; family Ixodidae; genus Rhipicephalus; species Rhipicephalus sanguineus. The sequence continues at coordinate 95,702,492 of NC_051186.1, forward strand.
ACAATTAGCGTGCGAAGTTACTGCACAAATGCAACAGCGAAATAAAAATATGGGTGAATTTTTAGAAAAGTGCCTTTCACTACACTTGGGTATTTCTCGAATACTGTTTACTCCTCAATGCCCGCAATTGCCTATGCGTATATTGCATTGAACACAGTTGAAACTGCTTTGCATATGTGAGTCATAAAAAAGCATGCTTTCATTAAATGCCCGCTGCCAAACTAGGAGAAGACTGTTATATGAGAACTCATTTATCGTATTTTATAATAAAAAGGTGTCTTTAATCTTCAAATGCTTCAGTGTGTGAGATCGGCTTGCTAGATATAGAGGGCCATCAATATGCCACCTGTTCGTGACAAAATGCTTGTTCGGTAGACATGATTCGAAACAAGAGCAAAACGAAGATAGCGGCTGATGTTTCGGACGCCGCCAACACAGACTGTACTTATGGAACGCGGCCGTTCGTGGCGTTTCCGTTGACACAGGAAAAACAGAAACGCCGCTTAGAATCCGCTTTAATACTCACAATACCCGCGCAAAAGCGTTCCCAACCCTAACTTTATCAAAACATACTAGCCCTCCAGACAACTCGTTTGACAAATAACTTGTAACACCCCAAGAAACAGGCTTGAAATAAAACCGTGAATGGCAGTCTTACCAAAAATATCGATTTAACACCACGCAAAAAATGGATGAACGAGAATCCAGGTACACTTGCAGCAATTAAGGCTCCATCATAAAGCTGACCTTTTTCTGGCACTGCTATGGGAATGAGAACCGGGAAAAATTTTAATGGTTATAACGCCTCCCTCCCTTTTATTCCTTCTGTTTCACCATTGTCTTCTTTCTGTGTCTCTGTCTCTATCGTTTCTCTAAGGCGGTATTGTTACAATGCGGCTCCCCTCATACTTGCGCCACCTATATCCGTCAGTTGTGTATGTGCGGGAGAGCTTCAGCACGCTGCCTCATCCCTACAAACACCCATTTGTAAGGCACATACAACGGGGCAACGCGCACCTCTGCCGAGTACACGTACAGTGGGGACGTAGAGAGACGCGGACCTGCGGCATCTACATGCTATGCTGCTTCGCACTTACCATCATGTGCTTGAATCATGGATGGCACTAAAAAGCCGCTAGGGTCATCCATCATACAATCAGAAGCATCTGGCATTTTTTCATAGTCACCAAGGTGAGGGCGGGATGAAAACAGCGCACCGCGTTGTTCGCGTTGCTTGCAATATCCCCCGTGTGCGTGCAATCCCCCTATACCTGCAGATCAACTGTGAACGGAATGCATGTAGACGACCATTGGAAACCGTTATCTTTCCGAAGAACGCACCTGTGTCAGCTGAACCCCCTCTACCCTGCCACCCTGCTGTTCACACTAATGAAAATTTATCCACCATGTGGAATGGTGGATTACAACATCCATCATTATGGTGCTGGAAGATGGTGGCATTTGGTGCATGCTTGATGCTGGCGCATGATGGATACTGTAGAATAACGGAGCGTAAAACGGCTCTACAGTGTCAGGACATTCTGCATAGCTGTCAGACATAAATAATTGTATAGAACGCGATGTAGAAAGCACTATAGTAGAAAAAAAAGAAAAAAAACTGTTTGTAAAAAAATTTGCAGTGCCTTAGCTCCGCTATGCCAGGATACACGTAGCGTTAGCAAAGGTTCAGATGATTATTCTTAGCCTTCCAGGTTGCCTAGGCAACCTGGAAAGCTAAGGCAACTACTCCGATAAGATAAGCTTCTCGGCTCTTCTGCGCCGTTGAGCAGCGTTTGCGCTCTCCTTCTCCATGGCGTTACCCACCTGCAAACGCCAGTCAGAGGCGCTATCAATCGGCTCCAGCGCAGTGTCAGACGGCGACTGCACAGCGATGGCGAACAGCTGCGCGCGCTGGCGCCAGTGTGTCTGCCGTGGCGACGACGTCACTCCTCTCGATTGCGCAGACCAGCAGCGGCGAGTCGCGCGCGGTGGTGGCGGAGTCTGCGCGCGCGCCGCCGGAACGAATGTGTCTACCGCGGCTACGACGCCACTCCCCCCGAACGCGCAGACCAGCAGCGGCGAGTCGCGCGGGGCGGTGGCGGAGAACGCGTGAGATCGCGGTGGCGGAGAGCGCGGAGTGCGATGATCCAGCTGTGTGACATCACTGATCCTCGCGCATGCGCAGCACGCCTCATGAGGATCCACGCAAAATCTGCTCCGGCTAGGCAATTATAGCTTACGCTACAAAAAAAAGAAAAAAAATTGGGGGACGCTTAAGCTTCGCCTTTAAGAGTTGAACGCGATAGCAATATCCTGCCCCTAGTGCGCACTTCGAACACTACGAGTGTTTAACAGTATGTGCGCAATAAGGTGTGTGCCTTATGTAATGGGTACCATGTTTTAAACCAGGAGCAATTATGCGCGAGAACCTTTTTCGAAGCTGCAATGCACCCACTACGGGGTCTTAAGAGAATACGCGCAGTAATGTGTGTGCCTTTTGTAATGGGTGGCTGTCTTTAAACCACCAAGTCGTTATGATATTGAGGTGGTGTGGCGCCCGATGGCAATGTACGCTTGTACCACGCAATATTACTGCGATATTACATCTCGTACTGTGGCACCCGTATGCAGGACGCTGATTTTTGGGACGCATCAAAGTTACTTTCAGTGCAGCTCCAAGCAGAGGCGTGGCTGCGTGGTAGAACACCTGCTTGCCACGCAGACGGCCTGGGTTCGATTCTCACTCGGACCCAACATTTTTATTATTCATTTTATTTGCAGATTTTTCGATTTTTCGGTCACGGACAAGATGACGATTTCTCACTCACAACCAACGGTGCCGGCGCCGACGCCGACGGCGGAATTTCTGCGATACGAGCTCTTGAACGCTATCGCGTTAAAACATTCCACCACTAGGAGTCGAACGCGCCACCTTCGGATCCTCAGCCGAGTACTTCACCACTACGCAACACTGACACATGTTTCAGCTTCTGTTGAATGACTAGTCAACATACCAATACACCGTTTGGCTTCAGCTTTGTATGTCTCATACTGGAGCCAGACGCGTTCTTCACGTCGTACTAAAATGTGCAATGTTATTAAACAAAAACAAACTGCTGCCTCTAGCGAATGGCACGTCGATAATGGCAACAGCGCTAACTTTTTTTTTAGATATCACAACGTAACTGCAAAAAAATATATAATGGACCGAGGAGCGGGTATAGTATACCGGCTGTAGCTGCCATGTTTAATAGCCGTTTCTCGCCTTTTCCGAAGGGCGACATGTGCAGAGCCTTTATGTCGACTCTATTCTCATTCGATAAGTACGCGCGTACGATTGATCGAGTATTGTGATGTTTTTTTTTTTCGCGCAACTTACAGCGCGGCCGTTCCAGCGCACTGATCTGACGCTGTGTGATTAGCTACAACTGCGTAACAGCTGAGCCGAAAACGAGTGCGGTGCGCGGGAGAAATATGCCATAATATTGGTTCAGTAAGGCGTAGGAATTTACAAGTCTATATTCTCGCATACGAGTCAGAGAAGTGCCGGCGTCTGCGACCGGCGGTGGCCGGTGACCGGAGGCGTTTGCTGGAAGCGCGTCGCATCTATGCTCATCGATTCTTGTGCGGACATCGTGCACAAGAAAAAATGCTTTATTTAGGTTACCGATCTCACAGCTGTGCTGTAAAGTCCTTCCTACTCATACGGATCGTTTATCATGAAACCCAGGAGCGCCGATGGCACGGAGACTGACTAGGTCGGTACGCTATGCCTAACCTTTGGTGGATATCATTGTGGTAGAATATGATGGTGGAAGTCATACTTGGTGGGATTTGTCTCGACGCAAGCCGAAAATAAAAGTTTGTGCATTTAGGCTTCGCATGCATTTTCAATGTTACCTTAAAGTGCCGCTTAGGTAAGTAAGTGGTCAAGAGTTGCGAAAGTTGCGTTTCTAGCGTGGCGGTGTCAAGCGGCGGCTGTTTTCTGGTCTACCTGCTGGAAAGGGCAATTGCGCAGCCAGAGCTAATTTACTTCTCGACAACTGCGCGGCGATGTAACAAAGGTACTGTCACTGTTCACACCGACACCTCTACACTTGTAAACATCACAATACAGCAGCACATCGCGGATGCCAACCTGATTAGTGCGTGCGCAAAATGTAAACATTAACGGCTGCTGTGCTCCACAAAACTTGAGGCGGTTATTGACGCAGCATAATATAAAAGCGTGCTAGAAAGCGTAATGATTGGCGTTGGTTTCTGTGAACTGTAAACATATGTTTCTACACATTCAACAGGAACACATTAGAAATGACACAGTTTTCACATAATGTCACCAGCACTTCCATCATGCCACCATCATCTAACATACTTGCATCATGCCAACGCCGTACAGCTTCTTCACGAAGTCATCCACCAAGACATGTTTTGCATCGCCACCATCAGCCAGCATTTTCCACCATTCTTTCTACTTTCGCCCTCATAAGCCATTATTACGACCACAGCTTCCACCACATCCACTATTCTTTCCACCTTTTCCACTATTGTTTCAACCACATCCACCAACAATTCCCGCATCCACCAACCCAGGATTTTCGATAGGGGATCGTCCGTGTTTAGTCGGTGTATAGAGCCTTTTAGATCGAAAGATACTGCTTGGATGGGATTTCTTATCACGCCATCACGCCGTTGTCGACTGCGCTCGGGCCGAAGTGGAACTATCTGCGTTTCGTGAAGCGCCTTCTGTCGATGTGACCGCATCTGCTGTGACCAACCTTGTCGTTGCGACGGACATTGACCTCCCTCCTTTCAGCGCCGTATTTGTTCATGCCTACTGCGCTTCCCTTTCTGACGTTACTGTTTTGTTCACGCCATCTGACATCTTCGGCAGCCGCCACCACACGTCGCTGCCATTCGCCGTTCTGGCGCCTCTCAATTTGCGCCGCAACGAGACGCTCGGCCACATTCAGCCTATCGATGAAGGCGTTATCGTGCCTCTTGATCTCTAGGACACCAAGTTGAATCCGGAACTGAACGCGTTGGTTCCTCACCTTGCGTCGGACAGCGTGTCCTCAGATGCATTTCACCGTTCCATCGACAGCCATCTCGCTCCGGCTCAACGAGAGCAGCTTCTTGCCCTGCTGCATGAGTTCAGACGTTCGTTTGACTTCCCCCAAGCGGCGCTAGGTCGAACAAACACCGTTGTTCACACAATTGACACCGGGGACAATACTCCTTTGCGCCAGCGCCCCTATCGTGTGTCATCAGCGGAGCGTCGTGTCATTACAGAGCAAGTTGACGACATGCTACAGCGCGAAGTCATCAAGGCTTCTTGTAGTCCTTGGTCTTCCCCAGTTGTACTCGTCAAGAAGAAAGATGGTTCCATCCGATTCTGCGTGGACTACAGGCGCCTGAACAAAATTACGAGGAAAGATGTTTACCCTCTTCCCCGCATAGACGACGCCCTCAATTGTCTCCAAGTTGCCGAATTCTTTTCTTCGCTAGACCTGCGTTCGGGTTATTGGCAGGTCCCAATGGCCGAGTCTGATCGCCCGAAAACAGCGTTCGTCACACCGGATTGCCTCTACGAATTTACAGTAATGCCTTTCGGACTTTTAATGCGCCCGCAACGTTCGAGCAAATGATGGACAGCATTTTACGTGGTCTTAAATGGAAGATATGCTTGTGCTATCTTGACGACGTTGTCGTTTTTTCACCCGATTTCACCTCGCATCTCACTCGGCTGCGCAAGATTCTCCAGTGCCTTACCAACGCAAACCTTCAGCTTAACCTGAAGAAATGCCACTTCGGGGCTCGGCAACTCACCATACTTGGTCATGTCGTTTCAAAAGACGGCATCCTCCCCGACCCTGACAAACTTCGCGCTGTTGCTGAATTTCCCAAGCCGACTACAGTTAAAGAACTACGGAGCTTCGTGGGCCTGTGCTCATATTTTCGTCGCTTTGTCCGGAACTTCGCTTCCATCATCGCCCCGCTCACCAAACTCCTTGCTGGCCCGGCGGATCTTTCGAATTGGACACAAGCCTTAGACGAATCCTTCACTACTCTGCGCCAACTAATTACTTCGCCGCCCGTCCTGCGCCATTACGACCCAACTGCGCCAATCGTAGTACACACAGACGCCAGTGGCGTTGGCCTTGTTGCAGTATTCGCGCAACGCAAACCTGGTTTTACGGAGTATGTGGTCGCCTATGCCAGCCGTGCCCTCACTAAGCCGGAAGTCAACTACTCTGTAACCGAAAAGGAGTGCCTCGCGATTGTGTGGGCGTTAAACAAGTTTCGCCGCTATTTGTACGGCCAAACTTTCGACGTGGTGACTGACCATCACGCACTCTGTTGGTTGGCGTCGCTAAAAGATCGTTCTGGTCGGCTTGGACGTTGGGCACTTCGCTTACAAGAGTTCGACATTCGCGTCGTCTACCGATCGGGGCGAAAGCATTCTGATGCAGATGCTCTCTCACGATCACCCGTGAAATCCGATGAAAAGGAGAGCTCAACCATTGACTTCCCCCTTACCGCTGTTAGCGTCACCGACATGCCATCTGAACAGCGGAAGGACCCTTGGATTGTCTCTCTCTTGAATATGCTCTCCGACTCCTCAACTTCCGGACACCCGCGGGCTCTTCGCCGCCAGGCAACGCATTTCGCAATACGGGATGCCCTACTATACCGTCGAAATTATCAAGTGGTGGGTCGTAAATGGCTGCTCGTCATACCCCGCCATATGCGGTCTGATGTCGGCGCATATTTTCACGCTGAACCGCAACATGCACACGCTGGTGCGCTAAAAACGTATGAGCGGATCAGCCAACGTTACTACTGGCAGGGTATGTACACATTTGTGCGAAAATACATTCGCTCATGTTCCATGTGTCAACAGCGTAAGACATTTCCTCATTCAACCGGTCAACTGCAGCCTCTACCATGTCCTGCACGCCCATTTGACCGTGTTGGGATTGACCTATACGGCCCACTTCCGTGCTCTGTTGCTGGTAATCTATGGGTGATTGTAGCTGCCGACCATGTGACAAGATACGCCGAAACGGCAGCGCTACCTTCGGCTGGTGCTCGTGACGTCGCCACCTTCATCTTGCATCGGTTCGTTCTTCGTCATGGGGCACCACGGGAGCTACTGAGTGGCAGAGGTCGCGTGTTTTTTTCTGAAGTTCTATAACAGCTTCTTCACTCATGCCGTACAGTGCACCGCACATCAACGGCCTACCACCCTCAGACGAACGGCCTAACGGAACGTTTCAACCGCACACTGGGAGACATGATTACTATGTATATTGATTCGGACCACTCCAATTGGGATGTCATTCTCCCTTTCGTGACGTACGCATACAATACTGCGACGCCATCCACAACAGGCTTTTCCCCATTCTTTCTTTTGTATGGCCGCGAGCCATGCAGCACCCTTGACACAATACTGCCGTACAATCCCGATGCCTCAGAATTCAGCCCAGTTTCCGAAATCGCCGAATATGCTGAAGAGTGTCGTCAGCTCGCACGCTCATTCACGGCGGATAATCAAGCCCTCCAAAAAGATCGCCATGACCGTGATGTGGCCCCGGACACTTTCCCCGTCGGCTCTCTCGTGTGGCTCCGACTGCCTTTTCACTCTCTTGGCCTGACTCCCAAGTTTGCACCGAAGTATAGCGGCCCTTACCGCGTCATACAGTGCCCCTCTCCTATCACCTATGTGATTGAGCCGGTCCAGCCGTCCACGGACAAGCGCCGTCTTGGTCGTGAGACGGTCCACGTCAGTCGCCTCAAGCCCTGTTAGGACCCTCCTGTCCTCTCGTCACCTTGAGTCGCCAGGATGGCTCCTCTTCATCGCCGGAGTATTGTAGCGGTGAAAGAGCGAGGCATTCACCAGTGGGATCATCTCTTGGTGCAAAGGCACGAGCGCTGATCGCGAGCTGTGGTTGCGGATCCTGCTTGTTTCTCGCTGGATCTACGGTCTGCTTGCTACCAGACGTCGTCAATAAACCTCCTTGCACTTGTAAAATAACTACGTGCTTTTGGGATGAACTACTGCAGCTACAAAAACTGCGAATGACGAGCTTTCTGTCACGCCGTAAAAAAATAGGTCGAGAAAAATCAGTTATCGATCCCTTTAAATAAGTCACTAGGTAAGTGAGCGTGCAAGAATTGCCAGAGTTGCGTTTCTAGCGTGGCTGTATCAAGCGGCGGTTGTTTCCTGGTCTACCCACTGGAAGGGGCGATTGCGCAGCCAGAGCTCGTTTGTTCCTCGACAAGTGCGCGGCGATGTAACACAGTTACTGTCGCTGTTCACATCCACACCTCTACACTTGTAAACATCGCAACACAGCAATACAACGCTGATGTGTACCTGATAGGTACGTTCGCAAAGTGTAAACATTCACGGCTGCTGTACTCCACAAAACTAGAAGCGGTTATTGACGCCACATGAATAAAAAAAGCGCGCTAGAAAGCCTAATGATCGGCGTTGGCTTCTTTCAACTGCAAACATATTTTTCTGCACATTCAGCAGGAAAACTTTAGAAACGACTGTGATTTCACATAATGTCACGTGCACTTCCATCATGCCACCATCATTCACCATGCTTCCACACCACACTGTCATCCAGTTTGTTCAGCAAGCCACCCACCTAAGCTTGTTTTGCATCGACACCATCAGCCAGCATTTTCCACTTAACATCAAAAGAAGCTCGCCACCACCATCACCATCTGCCACCATATTTTCTATTCTCGCCATCACCAGCCATTATGACCAGCACGGCTTCCACCACATCCACTATTCTTTCCACCTTGTCCACTGTTGTTCCCACCATATCCACCAGCAATTCTAGCATCCACCAACACATGATTTTCAATAGGGCACCTTTCTCTTTTACAGCGAAAGCTGTTATGAGATCATTTTAGCGGCCGTTTTTGGTGCCGTAGTTGTCCGCCGCCGCCGCCGCCGCCGGTGTCCGTAACCACTATCGCTCGAAATAAGAAAAAAAACGAAATAAGAAAAAAAATTCCATGATGGAACGGGGTTCGAACCTGGGCCCTGTGCGTGGGAGCCCAGTATTCAACCTCCGAGCCATGCCGGTGCTTGAAACTGCTTTGCAAAAAGGTCCTATACAGGCTTCATGTCGGGAAGGAACCGCATTACCATATGCAATATAGCGTGGTATAAGAGTAAAATAACCACCAAGTGTCGCACAACGCGAATTCTGTAACCAGGCGCCACACAATGCGAATTGCGCAAAGAGAAGGTTGCTGAATGCTTCCAACCCATTACAAAGAGCTCCACCATAATTCTTCATGGTCATCAGGCACAGCATCAACAAAGTGCGCATAATGCCTTACATGCGTTTAGCAGGTACCACGGCTCTCCATCGAATGACGAAAAATGGCATAATGCCTGCTTTCCTACTTCTCAAAACATACAATGATGTATAGCGTAGTGGGTTCCTCGGAAGTGCACTTGTATTGCCTGCCAAGGAAGCCCATAAGCACATGATCCATTTCCTCGGGGTCACAATAAAGTTCTTCGACACCCCCCCCCCCCTCTCTCTCCCACGTCAACATATGTTTACAGCATGGCGGGAGAATGAAATAGCGACCGGCCGTCACCCAATGCAAGTTACATAACTGGTCGGCCGGTTAAAGCTGCCAACCCATTACAATGGGCTGAGACATAATTCTTCATCTCCATCAGTCGTCGCGTCAACAAAGTGGACATAATGCCTTACAGACGTGTAGCTGGTGCCTCGCTTCTCCGTAGAATGACGGATAATGGCATAGTAAGTGCTTCCCAACTTCACAAAAATTGTGATTTATGGCGTAGTGGGTACATTGCTAGTGTACTTGTATTAGTAGCTCCAAGAGCGCTTACAATGGGCTCTAGAAACGCCGCTCTTCCAGATTTCGCTGTGACTGTGCTGCGGTTTCAGCGCAGGCCTGGCGTTCTTTTCTTTCACATGATGTGCTTCACGCCCTTTTTTGATATCCATAATATTTCGAACTTTTTCACACAAAGGGACACGAACACGTTATATTCACATTCCGGATGAAGGTGCGCACCGTCGAAAAGAAAGAACCATCGGTTGTTGTTTTCCAAGAGGGTCTCCAACACTTACGCAGAAACAAAAGCTACACGTGTATATATATATATATATATATATATATATAAAAGCGGGCGTTGTAGTTCGTGCGGGGTTTTCACGTCGCTTCGCGGAGCGCTCTTTCGACGGCAGGTCTCGCAAGTAGCGAGAGCGAGCACCATGATCAACTATCCAATCCTCGATGTCGCGCTCGTCGCGCGGAATACGAGTGGGTCGCGTTGCCGGGGCACACCAGTGCAGATGACTGTCGTTGTTGCGGCAGCTTCCGAAAGACCACGAGCAGTCATGGTGAAATGCGGTGGTATGGCCCACTGGCGCCAGCCGCACAGTCGCGCGCCACTCGCCATTTGCCGTTCTCAGGCTGCCATGCAAAAAGCGATTTTGTTCGCGCTCGTGACCCGTTCTTTACCGTTCGAAGAATGGGCCCGAGACCCATTTTCGCGTCATTATACTGGGCGGCTGTTTTGTAAGCGTTCTTTCACAGAATGAAGGTGGTCCGTTCAATCGAGCCGCATGCAATTGGTGGAGACTCATTTCAGGTCAAGACATGAGAATAGCCAGAGAACGGGCATAGAACGGCATGCAGCCCCGTTCTTTCCATTTAGTCGTCCGGAGACCATTTTGTATCCGCCCTAAGTTCCCAATCGGTTCCATACCGTGCAGGGAAGTCACGAACACTTATGGTTCCCAAGAAGCAGTCATCGTCCTGGTCGTCCTGCGGCGGCTTGCAGTCGGCGTCAGAGTGGTTTCATGTGAACTTGAAAACGACGGTAATGCCGAATTCTTGAAGTCTCAGATTCCATTGTGCAAGGCAACCTTAAGGATCCTTGGAGTTCGCTAGGCAACACAAGGCGTGGTGGTGGACCACAACTTTGAAGCACCAGACAGCTTTCGGACTCTTCAAACGATGGTCCACGGAAAATGGGCGGCTCCATGGGGTGCTGCATCACGACTGTCAAGTTCAAAACGTCGATCGTCATCGTGGCTGTTGTCTTCATCGTTGCGGCCCTTGTCTTATTGGTGCCTTGCTGTCTCTTGGTAGCCGTATTGTCTTGGCTAACTCGATGAATAGGGTTGCTTTTAACGTTTTCTTTACTCCTTCTGTTTGGTTCGCGGTACTTCAGGGGCGTCTGTAACGTGAAGGACGCCGCACCTCCACCAGATATTGCGTGGTCGTGACGGTGAAAAAGGAAGCAGTCACGCTGTGATTAGACGAAAGTCTTAATTGAGGTAACTTGCGCCGAAGAAATGAAAATACAGAATGCAAGAAATAAACGCTGTACAGCGATCATGGAAGCGCAGCAGAAGGACGTCGTTTTTTTGTTCAGCAGTGGCGCGCATCGTCCTTTATACATCAGGCATCGAAGGTTGCCGCGTTAGCGTCGGTAACCCAGGTAGTTCCAGAATAAACTCTATGGTTCGCGTTGGGCGCACTGTGTTATCGGAAGACTCTAAAAGAATCGGGGATATCCCCAGACAGTAAGGCACGGCTTGCGCAATGTAGTGGTGACACCTGCAAAAGACCGGTTACAGAAAAACAGAAAAAGAAGCGCACCTGGCAATATAGTCCCCCCGGCTTCAGAATAAAATCAATATTATTGCGATAACAATTATATGAACAGTCTCGGCTGGATTTCGCCGTCCCCGTCATTCACCGTATATATATATATATATATATATATATATATATATATATATATCAACGTTCCAAAGAAAAATAATTCAGAAAAACGCTTCCGAAGCGCGGAATCGAACCAGAGACCTGTCGTTCCGCAGCGCGTGACCCTAACCACTACGCCAGAAATGGCAGATCCTTCATGTAGCTAAAGGCGAGCGTTATATACACAACCTTTACCGCGGGCAGGACTCGGAGACGGCAGGCGCTTATAATCGTTTCTTCGTTAACAGCAAGATGACGCGAAGAGCGCGACTGGCGGATTTAAAAGTCGTCGGCGACCTCTCTCGCTTCTTCTTATATTTGCGCAGAGAGAACCTTGTCCTTCTGCTGTCTGCTCGCGCGGTTTTCTCGTGGTGAGGGGAAGAGGGATGTTTCGAGCCTTCACCGTGATTTCTGCGCTCATGTTACGGAGCGTGCGAAAGTCACTCGAGCTCAAGGGACGCCGCTAAACGAACAAACAGAAGATGAGCGCGAACTATCAGGTGTCACAGCTCGACACTTGAAGCACGCCAGTTTCCTTCGCTGCTTCGGCCGCCTTTGCAACAGGAGCGCTGTTCAAACTGAGAGTATGCATTGGCAAGCCTCACTTCGTATAGCATTAGTTTCTTGCTATCGCATTCACTGCTTCACCCTTGCGGCGAAACTGTGACATTTGATAACTTGTAAATAATTTTCATGACCTAAGCACTGTACGATACAAATACAGCAGTTACATCTGACGATAGTTTTGAATTGTTTATCAATTCATACAAATATATGCGGATCTTTGGAACTGCGTATTGTTTGCTCCACTCATATCAAACTGCGCTGTTCTCGTGGCCTAGACACTGACTTCAACTGCAGCTCGCAAAAATAATGTTACAACGGTCAAGCTCCATCTTCCTACCAGTCCAAATGCGTCAGCAGCGAGACTACTAGAGCACCTGCTAGGTCTGTTTTGATTTGTCACTTTACAATGAAAGTGACAATACACAGATGCTTAGACGTGTGAATAAATCTAATGAGATCGCACTCCGCTCAGCCACATCGTTCCTGAGAAAACGTTGCTGCGAGTTGTCCTAAGGTCCCAACAGATGACTGCTTCCTTTATTGGTATATCAAAGTTGGGTGATGGAAGTGCAAAGTGGTTTGCCTCTTTTTGTGGGTAGCTTTATCTGGCCGTTTGTATGGGCAAATTTGTTCGTCCGTAGCCAGAAAAATTATCTGCCTGATGCCGGAGATACCGAAATATTTTTCTTCAATGGGTAGCGACATGGTAGGTCAGTGAGTTAATAAGTTGCTGTAAAGCAAGTTATTAAGGCGGCTGGCCTCGGGGTTAAGCGGGCGCGAGTCCCTGGCCAAGGACGAGTTCTTCTACACTCAAAGCAGGTCTCAGCCTGTAGATGAGGGTCCCAACTGCAAAACATCGTCCACTGCTACGAATTTAATATGTTTTGACTGTATTGCAGAAATTCACTGTGCTCATGTGCTTTTAAATGACGCATACAGCCAGCTGTGGTGTCAAAAAGTGTCAAGGAAACGCAGATGTAGAATTTTTACTCACTGTCGTTAACTAGTTGCGTGAGATTTTCATCTCCTTCCTTATTGCCAACATACCACTCTTCTAGTTCTGAATGCCTAGATGGACAAATTCCTTTGAATTAAAGAATACAAGCACCAGAAAAATGTAGTGAACTTACCATTGGCTTCCATTCTTGTAGCTATGGTTCAAATAGAAAAATGGCAAGCTCACGTTTACTATCTCATCCATGTCACACATAGGGGCGTCTGTCTGATTAGTGTAGTAGGTCCATAATCGTGAGGTGTGATTCCAAAACTTAAAAGAAACAAAAAGACTTCGTCAATTTATTATTAAGCCCTGCGCTACTCCCGCGCGCGACACTGTCAAGAAATATTGTGAATTCTTCTTGTGCGCAAGATTCTACTGCTTAAATATTATTGAGACTAACAATGGAGAATGTTGTCAATGTAAAGAATATATTTCAGGGATTCAACTGCAGCAGCTCTACAAAATACACTCCACATTTGAGGTTCAATGCTTAATTATTTGCGACCTTTATTAATTTTATTGTTAGTAATTAAAATTCACGAACATGGGAGAAAGAATGAATGTTCTAATAGTCGCACGTAGAGACTACGCCAATGTCTTTGCAATTCAACCCAATTTAGAGAGCTAGCCCTTTCTCGCCAATGGAAAACGCATAGCCAAAGAACACTGACCGATATTCTTCACGGGATTTAGTATAATTCTTGATTTCTAAGACAAAAGCCTTAAGTGACTCATCAAACATTGACCTTGAGAAGCACGGTATGCGGTACAAAAGCTCACGTGACCTTCATAACATCAAATAAATGTCTTGACCGAACCCAGTCATTCTACGCGGCAGCCAAGTGTAGCCAAGTTTCACAGGGCTTTCGCAAATGACTCAACACAGTGCTCATATCGGGCGAGGAGGGACTCTAATCGACGTGATGTTGCGTGTCAGAACTGTAGATTTGCACAAGGTGTCGCATCATGTGAATTCTGCAATGGGTGGGTTTCATAATGGGTAGGTTTCAATTGATATGGAGGGCTGAGTCATAAGTCATTATCATCACTAGCAGCCGCAGCATCAACAAAGTGTGCAGCAAACTAGGTGCGGGTATTTCCTTTCAGAGATGTATCGAATATTTCGCTAAAGTGAGAAAAACTTTTGAAAGTTACATACGCACACAATAATGCTTCCATAGTACATTCAATGGGTCAATTTCTGCAAAAGATATCTACTTCCAAGCTACACCTCACTTGTATCTCATGAGTGCAGCCAGGCTTCCGCCACTAGCGCGGCCCAATATCTTGATGTGTTTTACAGCTGACTAGCAAATGTGAATGTCGTTTCCTTGTCATTGCTTTCGGAAATAGCGCAATTCGAAACATTAAACATAAAGGCCCACCAGAATGCATCAGGGCGAATCTTTTAACATGTTTCATGCCAGGCTCCACCAAGACTTCATTGACGTATTTCCGTGACTGAAATGCGTCCTTAAGATGCAAATGACCACGAAAAACTAAAGAAAGGTTTTGTTATTTTGGATGACCTGGTAGTCAACCTCTCCGTTTGCGACGATGGGAGTGTGGTCTTACCAACTGCCTCACAGAAACTCGTGCCTTATCGTCTACAAATGGGCCCTTTATCTTTAACATCTATTTCTCTTTTACAGTGACCTTGTTCGCATGAAGCGGTGTCGCTATCTTGGAGAGGTAAAGGGAAGTACCGCATCGTGACAGTAACGAGTGGCAACCGGTCGCACTTCGGTAGTCGTAGCGCTAGGGCGCCTCGATGGCAGCGTTTCTTCGTGCGACACTCGCTCCGAGGCGCCCCACTCCGTGCCGCTAAGGCTGGCACCTCAATTTCCACTCCATTTCGTTTCAGTACTGATTGCGTGAGTGCTTTGTCGTAGTGACACACGCCAGTTTGCTGCGGGACGCCTTTGCGCGTTCATGAGTCAAGCTATGAGCTCAGCCTCTGGCATCCCTGAAGCGCTATGTGGTAGTGCATGCATGAGCATAAGTGTAGCAATAAACAGCGTGAAAAAACTTGAGACAAACGGGAAGAAGAAAACCGGACGAGCGCTGAAGTGCAGGTTACACAATTACGCGAGTACGCACACCTTGCCGCTTCTCTCCTCAAAAGATGACGCCTTCCATGAGCCCTTATCCAGCACTTGTGTTTATTATGTGCTTGTTGGGGCCGTCGCTACGCGGGTGTACCGTAGGCTGCGTCCGAGTTTATGTGAAGTACTTCAGCTACCACAAATGTTTATTCTTAAGCATTGACGTTGGTCTTGGGGATGAAGGTGTTCCACCATTCGTCAACGTAGGTGCGTTCACATCAAATGCTGCTGTCGCCACCAAACAGCAGCAGACATTGTGCAAGCTCTCAGTTGTCAATGTGCAATGAACATCGAACTACTTTTTAAATACGCGTTTCACTTTTGTGTTACACCCCTCTTTATGACGTAGCAATCAACCCCGGTTTTCTTTAAGAGTATGTTCTTTTTGAGATTGCAACTTACATACTTTAGTATCACTGCAAATGAATGGAACGGAAACGTCCTATTATTTTAGAGGTTGCTTGCATTTATTATTGTAGTTTTTATCGAGTCTGACCACAAGTAGTGCGATGTCCGGGCGGTCGAGGACGTTAAGAGCTTCAGGAATAGTAAGTAGGCCTATTAAAGCCGACTTCTTTAAAAACAAACTTGGAGGACGCCTAAGCTTCGCCTTCAAGAGTAGAACGCGGTAGCGAAATTGGGACCCGTGCGCATCGTCTTCTCAACTGCCAGCCTGCCTTGGGTTCTCGCTGCATGTTTCAACCATGCGCTAAGAAAACAAATGACTGTGCGCGTAACTTTGGCCGTTCCAAACTATCCTGAATGCCTACTGCAAGTGCAGTTAAGTACAAACTATGCCATAATTCTTCCAGCAATGCCTCACGGCCCACTAGGCGTCCGTGAGGTATTGCTGGGCAGCATCGCGATTGTATTTTCAGAGATGCTTTGAGTATCTATAATTCTTCTGATACATTTGAAAAAAGAAAACAGGGTTGATCCCTCCGTCATAGGAATCGCAATAACACGAAACTAAAGCGTGCCCTTACTGAAGTAACTGAATGTTTACCTTACATTGATATAAGAGAGTTTGCACAATGTATATTAATGTCTGGCAGATATAGCGCCGTTTAACGTGGATGTGCCCACTTTGACTATCTGTGGTACATCTCCATCCCGACGAATAACGTCTCTGCTAAATGATTAAAGAAATCCTTGTGGTAGCTGTAGCGTAACGGCGAAAGCGTAATCAAAGAACTAGGTGAGATAGCCAGGAGAGCGTCGCATACTGAACCTAGAACTTGGTCGCCATCCCGCGGCATCTTCAAATGTGATTGAACACCACGGCCGGACTAGAGGGAAACGCAAAGCGCGTCGTGCCGCCCCGATAGCCCGGCCGCGATTTTTCTAGGTGCGAGCGCGTGAGCGGAGAACAAGGTGTTACAACCAGGTGAGGCAGGCGTGCGTCTCAGAGCTATGAGCGAGGCCGACGCTTTTACGACGCTTGGCTAAAGTTGCCACCTCACGGAGTGTTAAGGCATTGACAAAATTAAACTTCTATTGTAAACGCTCCGAACGCGAGGGACGTGTAACGCGTTGCAGGTGCTAATTGCGGAGGTCACAGTAATGACGAAATACTTTACGTTACCGCTCCCAGAGGGCAACACCACCCCGCCAACCGGGAGAGTGGTAGATATAAAAGGCGCATTTATAATGTCTCTAGAGTCTAAGACCGTGGCTCAGTGAATAGCGTGCCCGGCATCTGTTGTTGCGGACCGAGCGGTCGTGGATTCGATGCCCGTTGATGGAACTTTTTTTCTTTGCTGTCTGATCGTGTATATTTTCCGACGTCATTTCCGTGACGGAAATACGTCACTGAAGTCTTGGTGGACCCCGGCATAAAACAGTTTCTTGTTGCAATGTGTATTTGTATTATGAAATACATTTATGATGTATCGATTGTATCGCGATACTATGCAGGACACTGGTATTTCGTTACTTCTTTCGTCGGAAATGTGCTGAGGCGTATTTCCACTGGGGAAAGGAAGTTTATTTCTGTGTGCGCTAAGAAAGGCAGAGGCGCGCCGCTGGTCGGCGACAGAGGAAGTGCGGCGATGGTTTCCAAACAATCACAGGATGCCTCATTTGGTAATGCGCGTGACACCACTGACGGCAGAATTGCGGAGGCAGTGTTTTCGGCCTCTGATCACAAAATTCGCTCTCTCAAGGCCAGTGCAGCGCGCCTACTTTTTTGAGGCAGCCAGCCATTACTTCATGACCTCTCGCACGGATACCACCTTGAAACAGATGCTTTGCAACTCTTCGCGAACGTTCATTTCTCAAAGCGGTGGCATTTCCAAAAGCAGTTCTCATAGTGGCCGCTATCTTTGTCCCGCTTTCACCCACCCCTCCAGCGTATCAGGGTGCATTCCTAATTTGCTCAAGAGCGTGAAACAGCATTTTGTGGCACCAAGCTTCCACACCACCGTAGCTGAATTCGCTTGTTGCGGCTGACTGAAATGGATGCTGGTAGCGTTGGTGGTAATGACAGCTTTATTCAAGTTTTGCTGAGGTAATACCTGGCATGCCAAAGAATTACGCCGGCTGCTCATGAAGTGTGACCATTCCGGCCCAAGCGACGAGTGCTTGATGTAATCTCATGTACTCTCATAGATATGTCACGGCAATACCACCAATACATATAGCTCTCATACTACAGCGCCTTGAATCTAATCACAGGTAGACATTCCTGAGACCCGCATAATCCAAGCAGACTAGGAAACAGCAGGGAATAGGAAAATGCCACTGGTCAAATCGAAAGAAAAGGCTACGTAGGGACCACTGCCGGGTGCTCCGTAGAGCTAGATTAGCCTCAATAATTTAGAGGCATTTAGGAAGCAGTGCGCTGTAACGGTTGCGCAGTGGGGTCGATTACAGCTGGCGTACATCCTGCATGGCGTATACCCTGTCACCAGCAAGAAAGGACTACCACGGAAATTGCAGATGTAGACAGGCACTTTCTGCCCTTGTGGGAAGCACACCGAAGCGTAACAATGCACTGGCTAAAAGAAAGGCCCGACTTCCAACCCTGGCACTGCATAGCTCAACTCGTGCAGCAAGCGGAGCAATATACCACACACCTCAAGAGAACAATAACACAGCTGTGGTAACTCACTCAGTGGAACGCTTAATACTACGCGTGCGTTGGCCATAACCAGACCACTTCTCGATCTGAGGAGGACCGAGTCCCACGCAAGCTGGGCCATTCAAACACTTATTGAGAAACAGAAACTATGAAAATGGGATCCTACATGTGCTCAAAAGTGCTGCATCGCTAAAGACCCTTAACCAAAATGTAATACTTATCCATGTAGAGAATAATCCCCTCTGGATGCTGATATATAATATTGCGTGAAGTTAGAGCTCTATCTTTTACTGTATCAGGCAGAAACAATATCCAATACTATCTTACTCCACGCTTCAAAGAATAAGACCTGCAATAGTTCATTGAACTCAACAACACGCCTTGAAAGACGGAACGCTACCCAAGCAACGAAGACACACCGAAATAGCAGTGATTATTAAGCCTGCTGAATTGCAAGATCTCAGAAACCTGAAAACCATCGACCAGTCTCACTAACGTCCTGTCCTAATAAATCATTGTAACACGTATTCCTCCTGAGACTGCAACTGTCTCTCGAGACCGGACGCTTTTTGTACGACTCTACCTGCGCAATAGACATTTACCCACTAAAGGAGAAAGTCATGGACAGGATCAGAGCTACGAAAACAAAAGCATTCACGGGACATCCGCGATGCTTTCGCGTGCTATGATTTTCGTTTCGCATGGACTAATACCACATAATCTCACTTCTGCTCGTTGCAGACGACGAATTATGACTATTGTGGGTGTTTTATGCGCTTCTTCCTGATCTTCACGTTATTGTAATCAGCGTGTCCGAACAAAAAAAAAAGAAAACCAAAAGCGAAAAATGAAAGAAACTATATTTTTGACCGGAACGAAAACGTAACCGAAACTTTATCTAATATTTCGTTCCGGAGTGAAACCGAAATTTTTTATCGTTTTTCTTTTCACGAGAAAACTTGGCAATCCGGAACAACTGAGGTTATGCAACGTGAGCAATTATGCGCATCTCAGAGTAGAGTATTAGTGCGTACCTAGGAGGAATTCCAAAGCAAATATATTTTAAATTGCACGGAAAACTAAATCAGTGGCAACCAGACATCTTTATGTTACCGCAAGAGGACATTTGCGCGCCTGTCACGCAGGCGAGCATGGAGAGGGCATTGTCCGCACCGATGTTTGTTACAGCGAAAGCTCTAATGAGGTCATAACAGACGATTTTGGCGCCATTGTTGTGGCGCGCTCCAACAAAAGGTGTCCGACACCTTTTGTTGGAGCGCGCCACGCAGACTCATCGCGCGACTGCAGAATCTCGTTCCCCAACGCCATCACATGAGTGCTGAAACAGTGTAAGGGGGAGAGGCCACAGCGTCTTACCCAGCCCCTAACACAGGCCCGAACACGCTAGCGCGTGCGAGCGCGTTCTGACTAGGATACAACGCGTTGGTTCATCGCGCGTCTGAAGAATCTCGTTCCCAGACGCCACCACATGATTACTGAGAGAGTATAAGGGGGGGAGGCTACTGTGTCTTACCCAACCTCTTACACAGGCCCAAACACGCTAGCGTGTGCCAGTACTTGTGGTTTTGTCTGCGTTACATCAAGCTAGGACAGCATACGGCAGCCCGGGCCCCTAAAGTGCTCTGCACGTATTATCATCAAGGCGGTCAAGGAACAGGACGAAGAAGACTTCTCCTTGGCTCGAGCGCGCGGTCTGCACGTATCATCATCAAGGCGGTCGAGGAACAAGACGAAGAGGACTTCTCCTTGGCGCGAGCACGCGCTGAATATGTTACAGACGGATATGATAGGTTTTAGAAAGCGAACGGTCACCAATGAAACTATGGACAAAGCCCAGCGCAAAAGCTGCTTCGCATCTAAAAATTAAATGAGAAACAAATTTCTAGGATCAGATGGGATTTTTACCCGCGCCCTGAGCGTAGCAGTCGAGTATTCCAGCACAGTGTCACGCTGGGGCTTGTAACTTCTTCCAAAAATACTCTATACATGCGTCATGTCGGGCAAGGAATCGTGTTAAAGGGACACTAAAGGCAAATATTAAGTCGACGTTGGTTGTTGAAATAGCGGTCCAGAAACCTCATAGTGCTACTGTTGTGCCAGTGAAGTGATAATTTTGAAATAAAATCACGTTTTGCTGGTCCGCATCGCGTTAGCGCACTTCAAATCACCCGCCTGGAAGCGGTCTTTCTAACGTCACTGCTGCCGTGCCCAACGTTGCGCGCCCTTACGGCGCGGCGGCGTGCAAAATTCGGGTATACGGCAACATTACATACATGCGGCATTTTGTCAAACTTTCTGTCAGAGCGACTTTCATGAGCGCGCAAAACACACGCGGCAGTACGCGATAATGGAACTACCACTGAGACGCGACCGCGTGAGCGAAGCAGGACACCGGGCGAAGCGCAGTTCGGCGAAAACGGAACCTTTGAACCACGCGCGCCGTTCCTCATGGCAACGCCAAAGAGATTCTTTTTTCCAAGAATCAAACAGAAACGAACAAGCAGCATTTTATCATGTCTCTTGGTGCAAGGAAGGTTGTTTTTTTATTCCAGCTAGTTTGATTAGGAGTGATTACGAGTAGTCGGACCATCTCAAGTCATCAGGATCAGTTCCAAAATGTCGTGCTCGTGGCCCTTACTGTGTGACAGATTTAGCTTAATTTCTCCTAAGTAGGGCACTGCTGTTGATAATATCGCCGTTTTAGACGTTGTCATACATTGAGCTTTCACTCTGACATAAATTGTTATTTGCTTTTTGTGTCCCTTTAATATATGTTATATAGCGTGCCAGAAGAGTAAAATAGCAGCCTTGCGTCACACAATGGGAATTGCTCAAGGAGTCAGTCGTTGAATGCTTTCAACCCGTTGCAAAGGGCTCAGCCATAATACTTCATCGTCATTAGCCACAGCACGAAGTGCACATAATGCCTCACAGATATGTAGCAGGTACCACGATTCTTCGAAGAATGAGGAAAAATGGCACAGTGGGTGCTTTGCTACTTCAGAAAAAATATAATTATTTATAGCGCAGTGGGTACCTTGCATGTCTACTTGCATTAGTTTCCCCAAGATAGTATAGAATGGGCTCTAGAAAGGCCACTGTTCCAGCTTACGCTGTGACTGCTGCGTGCTCCGCGCAGGCCTGGCGATTTGTTTTATCAGATCAGCGGTCTCGCACAGACAGTGCACTCAATGACGTGGTCATTTGAGATCGTGCTCACTCCCTTGACCAAAGCATTGAGCCCGCTAAAAAAGGCGTAATTGACTTCTGACAAAATAAACACTGTGACTTTGAAGGGTATAGTACTAGTTTGTACTAGTTGGTAGGAATTCGTGGTACAGTTACTTCCACTGGCCTGAACAACGTGAAAAGAACCTGTTTTACCCCTGTCCCACTTTGTTAATTAAGAGGAGGGCAAGTAACTATACCACAGATCCAATGTTTTTTATGATTACCTTAACTTGAAATTTTCGCATAAAGAAACTGTTGCGAAAAGTTACGGAAAATTTTAGATGCGAAGCATCTCTCGCTCGGGGGTATGTCCCGTGGTGGGCTAGTGCGCACTCAGGCGAACCGGCCAAGCGGGTTTCCTCTGGGCTGCTGTCCTTAGGAGAGTCGGCGGGGGAGCAGGAGGGCGGCGCGGTGTGCTTTCAGGGGGGTACGTCTCAGACGGGGGTGAACCGCGGCTGCTTGTCTCACTCTCCGGCTGTGGGGTTGCGAGCAGGTTTTAAAGACGATAGTTTTTCTTCGGGAACTTAAACGCAAAAATTTTGGATTCAGCCACCCGGCCAAAGTTGAACCACTTTCCGAACGCCCAGCCATCTTGAACTGGTAGCTAGGTTCATACTTGTGTACATTGTCGATCAAAAAGCAAATATTACACACATCTGTGGCGAAACATCACTAGGTAAGTATTAGGTGGTGTGTTCCTTTAATATAAGTTACGTAGATACGTAATTCTAAATATCCTTGTTTCTTAAGCTGCGTTGAAAATGCGGCTGCGCCGAAAATGCCACGCTATGCACGCCGACGAAAGCCCTCTGCAACGGAGAAAGGAAAGAACCTCCTCCGTACCCTCTGCACATGATGGCCTCTGAGATGGCGGGCGCGAAACCCACCGCGCGCCCGCCATCTCGGAGCCCATGTGCACGAACTCATGTTTCCCGAGTTATTGCCAGATCGCGCCCATATCTCACGCAGCGCTAATCTATCGTCTTTCGGCGACATTTGCAACGAAGCACGCAGATATGCGGCCAATTTTCTCTCCTGCTATGTGCAGCATGCCTCCCGGTTGCTGCTGCTTGCCGGCTCGAGAAGCGGGTTTTGAGGAGAGGGTTTTTGGCGCTCTTGGTGCCTTTGCGACGAGGCTGGCGGCGAAATTGCCGCGGTAGTCTGCTGGGCCGACTTTCCTGGCAGGGATGAGGAGGGGTAGTGGGGAGTGCTGTCATGGCGCTCGCCTCATCCTTCCTGGCTTTGCCTGGCTGTGGTGCGTTCTTCGGGGCGGTCAGAGCCCTGGCGGCCTTTCGGATGCGTGTGTGGTACGCATGCGCAACTATCCTCCATGCCTCTTTCCAACAGCTGCGCATTACTCTCTCCACTTCTCTACAAGCCCCTGCTTGCGCTTCCCCTGCGTTCTCGTTTCTGCTCTCGCGGCGCAAGCACTACTCTCCTCATCTAAGCGGGTAGAGCGCAGCGCGAATTTCAAGATCCACCCAATGCGCCGCTGGTGAACCTCATGGTTCACTTCAGCTACCACAAAGCCATCCTCATCAAAGCAAAGTGCACACCTCCAGTACTACACGCTGCTCAATGAAGACCTTCGATAACCGTGTCACCTTCGTCTACAACGTTATTAACACCGTTAGTACAACGTTAACAACACCGTTAATCACGATCCGAGGTCGGTAGCATGGCCGAGGTCGGTGGCAATCAAAACAAACGCCAACGGAACACGATCGTGCAAGTGCTCCGGCTTCGCATTTCCTCATGGTCCCTTTTAGCGGGAGATGGTGTAATTTTTTTTCGTTTCGGAACAGAAGCGGAACGGAAGTTTTGCGGTGGAACGAAACTAAAACCGAAAAGAAAAACATTTAGTTCCGACACCCTGATCGTAATAATCATCGTCCATTTTCCTTTCTTTCCCCAACGTTGCCGTGCGTTATCATCATCGCGTTTATGTGCGCTCTGCCTCTGGCTGCCTGTTCAATGCCGAGTCATCGGGCCTAATAAACGTCGTCCCAACCAAGACGTCAACTATGGCGGAGGTTAGTATTCGAGCAGCGGTCCTCCACCAGGCCGCTCTATTCTTTTTAGCGTCGATCAGGCCGCCTATTGCACCCACTGTCCGGCACCCAATCGGAGAACGTGCTTGCCGCCGCTGCTACCATCTCCAGCTCACCGCCAAGATCTATGCCTCCACTTATTATAAAGGGGCACCAGCGTGACCTATATCTCTTCGCTTGCCTTCACCGAGAAGACGTGGAGAACTGGCTGGACGACTACGACCGCGTGGGTTCTACTAATCGGTGGGACGTCATTGACTTACCCGACTAGGCGACCTTACAGCAACAGCATCGCCAAGGTTTTCGCACACCGGCCGCTTAGCTGCACTCGCGAAGATGACTGTTGATGCTCGCCAACAACAGCCGTGTGTGTCGTGCACATCGTATATCGAGCATGTTATTTGCTCTGCGGGCGCATCAAATCGTCAGTGTCAGAATCGGACAGATCACACCACATAGTGAAGGGTGCATGGGCTGTTGCCTTCAGTTCCTTCGCTGTTCATAATCCGGCTACCGTCGCTGACATCGTCAGAACATATCAGTGCCTCGATGCACTTGGCTCGATTGGCCTACTACCAGACACAACAGAACCCCATTTTACAGTGGACATACATCTTCATGACTTAATAAGGGACATCATACCCGAAACTCTGCATTCAGTGAGCTTATCACCACCTGCACTATGGTCTACACCCTTTCGATGCGGCCTTGCATGACATCAGGGAGGAAATAAGATCGTTGACCGGCTCTGCGCACGTACGTATTTACAGCACCTATGTGTTTAGCCCCCTCCCTATATGCCGCGCCTCCAAGCAACGTAAACTCGACGGTGCCGCTGCCATCGCACGCGTTTAACTGCTATCGCGCCCCGAAACAACTTCCTATCTGTGCCACCTGACCATTCATCGGCGCACGTGACCGCACTATTTCCAGGCGCACCGAACGCCTCTACTCCTAGCCTTGGCGTTTGCGCCCCCAATATACTATTACTGCGGGTATCGCGGTCATATATCACGTTTCTGCCGCAAGCGCCAGCTGTAAGAGCCTCGAGTGTAAGACATGCGCGAACGTGATTTTTCCACTGGGGCATCGTGCCAAGGCCAGCATCATTCATCACCTCCGCACAGTTTGCCCGCATCGATTGAAGCATGGTACAGCCGATCCGCCAGACGTCTCTCATCTTTGCCCTTTCGACGCTCCTCCTCTCCACTTCGGCTTGCCTCATTCAACACTGACAGTCGTTCGGAAAATTAAGTTATGCGATTCTCACAGCATCAACTGCTTTCCAAACTAGGACTAAAATTCACGAAAAGAAAACTTGACAATGGACTAGTTGGTTAAACATGATCAACTTTTCTTGCGGTAACTAAAAATAGAGCTGTGCACAGTGAGCACACGTAGACATCAGCACAAACTGTCGACTTTTTAACAAGACGATAGACATCAGATATATAGTGAGTACACGCATGCGCAGATGTTCCCTCCGTGCATGCGTCATCTAGGCTCGTTGATTAGCTTTATTTCCATTCGACTGAGCGCTATTGACGGACCACTAACACACGCGCCACATGCAGCTGTGTAGTCTTCAACGACCTCCCTTTCCATCTGTTTGCTCAACGTGTGCACAATTGCTGTTCCTTCAATCACTGAACTAGTAATGAAGCTGCTTCGCTGTGTCGCCAAATGTCCCGGAGTTTGCAAGAGGCCAAAGTTGTATCAGTTCTTCCTCAGCCTCTCGTTAGCGCACATTCTCTTTTCTCCTATGTGCTGACCTCCGCAGAAAAGTGGGATCCTTTGAACGACCGTTCCTTTCGCCTTCAACAATTTTTTTAGCATACCTGGTCGCGCACATTGTAGCATCGGCCATGTTGTAGTCACCCTTCACATTTGAGCATAATCCTATTAGCTTTCCTGGCGCCGCGAAGACCGCCTTCATACTGTACCGTCCAGCAACGTTCTTCATTCGCTGTGTCACCGTATGCATATACGGCATTGTGATGAAAAGTGGCCTTCTTTCATGTTTCGGAAGTTGTCGTTTGCTTTCCTTAGGAAAGTTGACAACATTATTGACGCCAACAAATGCCGCGGGTACCCACTTGTTTCAAGGCGCGACACTTGCATGCTCAACGTATTGGTATAGCGCAGCTCAGTTTGAGCGTGAGGAAAAGAGGCTTCAGCGAAGAAGGAAACACAGGTGACAATGATGAGCGCTAAGCTTCCAACTTTTTGTTTATTGCATGACCCTGCATATGTTCCCTCTGTCGTGCGATGCGGTTTACATAGGACAGACGGGTAGGTGTATCAATGACCGCCTACGCGAACATTGTTGCAATGTAAAAAACATGGTTTCCTCAGGCAGTTTCCTGGCTATGCATTGTAAGACGTGTGCATGCACTCCATTGTTTGACCGTTGTGTCGTTTTGGGCCGCAGTCGTAATCAATTGACACGTGAGACCATCGAGGCGAATTCTATTGCGAAATGTGTGAAGCTGTGTGTGAGTACGCCATCTATAGCCTTATTTGAAAAATAAAGAGATCGATTTTATTGAGCGTGTGCAGTGAGGTGTAGTTAATGTGATATTTGTGTAAACTGCGTTTTCTGGTCACGTGTGCTGCGCCACATGTTTGGTTTTTGGTCAAGTAGCGGCGTCACGTGTGCTGTGAGGTGAGCCATATAATGTGCTGTAGGGTCATGCAATAAACAAAAAAAATTGAAGTTAAGCGCTCATCCTGTTGCCTGTGTTTCCTTCTTCGCTGAAGCCTCTTTTCTTTATGCTCAAACTGAGCTGCACTATACCAATACGTTGTCATAATGCACCAACTTGCCCATTCTGCAGTACTTATCGAATTGCATGCTCACTCGCGCTTCGATGGAGTGTACTGAGATCGGGCTAGTTGGTACTGATCCATATTTTCAATAAGCGCGAGGGACACGTGACACAAACGAAGCGCTTGTCCTGTGTGCTTCGCTTGTGTCACGCGTCCTTCGCGCTTATAGAAAATATCGATAGAGTGGCCGCATAGTTTCTTGAAGGGCCCCTCACCAGGCCACATAGCAAATTTTAGTTAGACGCTTGAAGTTGTGTTGTGCCGAATGAAGAGCAGTATGCCGCAAGAATTTTTCAAATCGGTTCATTACGAGCTGAGAAAAACGATAATTTGTAGCGGCGCGAAACCATGACGCGAGGAGGCGAGTTTCAAACCCTTGCCACTCGCCCCGTGTAGCCTTCGCAAGCCAAATCCCTTCCCTGCCCTCTTCACTTGACACATACGCATGAACACGTCATGCGCATGCATGGTCACGTGCGCGTGACGTGCCCTAGCCCGCCCGAGCACGCGAGCGGCGTTGCACGGCCGCTACCTTTTCTTTTATGTAGCGACCGTGGGCGTTTTGTCAGCGTTCTCTGCCTGTTTCTGCGGGAAGGGCATGAAAGTTGAGACATTTGTACGGGCACGAGAGTGGCGGTATCATGAGCCAGTGCTGCATTAACGTTTACTTGGACGCGGTATAATAAATGAGCGTAATGAGTGCTCGAACGCGCCAGAACATTACTTTCGTTTCCAGGGCTGGCGTCTGCTCGATGCGCTAACCGCGGGGACACGAACGCATGGGAAAGGGAGGCACACTAGCCCGGCATCTCGCTGCAATTCACGAAAAGAAAAATGAAAACGACGCACATATTTCCTTTGTGTGTCTCCTTATTTCTCTCAAGTTTTATTAATCTATTCAAGCAACAAATTACACAAACTAAACACGTCGTGTCAAATAATGCAGTGTCAAATAACGCAGTGTCACGTGCTACTGTTGGCGACGTCAGAGCACAGTCCTCTACGTAGAGAAGCAACGTCCCTGCACTACCATCTACGTAGGGCCATTTTCTCCTGTACGTATCCCCTCGTTCTCTAAAGCGCGCGCCCGCGAGAGGAAGGGCAAGCAGCGTTCACCTTGAAATTTGACCCATTTTCGCGGCGCGTAGCGTTGCAACTTTTGGAAGACGTGATCGTGAACGCCCAGTGTATGCATTGCGCTCGTTAGCTCAAAATTGTCAAACCTGGTGAGGGGCCCTTTAATGCCATGAAGGCAGGCACATGTGTTGGACGTATACAAGTTTTGATTTTATTCCGGGCATTCAAAATTTGTTAAAAGAAGCGTGCCTTCTGGAAGCGATCAAGAAATCAAGCATGCAAGACAACTGCCTGGAAAAGGTGGGTGCCTGTGTCAGTTGGTGTCAGTTGTGTTGTCAGTTTTGCTAAGGAAATCAAAAGAACAGCTTCCAAAAGATGAAAGAAGGCCAGCTTTCATCACAATGTCGTACATGCATACGGTGACACAGCGAAAGAAACAGGTCACTGCCGCACACGGTGTGAGGAAGGCGCTCTCTGCACCGAGAAAGCTGACAGGATTGTGTGCGAAAGTAAGCGGTGACAATTACAGAATCGAGGCCACCATGTGCGACGAGACATGCTAAAAGATTTCTCGAATGCTCAAAGAACCTCGCTTGCATCCCACCTTTCTATGGAGCTCGATACATCACAACTGTTAATAAAACAGCTAAATAAGGCACTGTGTGCTTCTGGCACTACCCACAAGACAACTTCATGCTACTATCCTCAGATCAACGGTCACTTCAAGAGATTTAATCACGCTTGCTGACATCATAGCCGTCTACATCCAAGCAGACACACAAAAACTGATATGCCCTTTTATCATTTCTCAGCTTCGCCGGCAACAGGGACGTTCATAGCACAACAAGCTACTCACCATTATATCTCGTTTACGGACACTCCCGTACTTCCTTTCACGACGTTTCCTTCTCACCTGCCTTGTCAACGCATCTGATACTTCTAGCGATGAAGAGACTTCCCGACTTACGCGCTGTCGCCAGCATGCTCCCATGAACACAGAAGCGAGATCGCAAAAGCAGAGGATAATTCATGACCCATCCCATCGTGCCCATTATTCCGACCTTGTGATGAGGTGCTGCTTTTGGCATTTATTTGCACACAGGTTAACTGTGACAAGTTCCTGCCACGCTTCATCGGGCTATACATTGTTATAGAGAAGACTTCGCCTGTAAATTATCGTGTGACATCCCGTCTCCAAACAGAACGCCGTTACCGCAGCACCGAGATCTTCCACGTCCTTTAATGTCAGGAAGCAGAGCCGAAGTAAAGAACATCTTGTTTATATGACGCTAGGTGAAAAACTGAAAATGGAATGCAGGCGTCATGCGACAAGCCCGTCATGCGACGTTCCTCGTCGTTGTCGCTTTCATGAAAGGGGGGAGGAGGGAAATTAGTTTGCACCTTTGTTGTGATCTCCTTTCTCATATTTACAATATTGTAATTATGATAATCAGCTTGGCTATCCATCCTCGTCGTTGCCGTGTGTAATCATCATCACCGTTTCTGTGCGCACTCTCCTTCTAGCTGCCTACTCGCTGCCGAGTTCATGGGCCTCATAAACGTAGTCCCAAATAAGAGCTCATGCTATGTTTAGCCCGACGGCTGTCTTTACAACATGATAACGATAATTATAAGATTAGGAACACGTGTACGTAATCCTTTGTGCTGTGGTATCGCGTTCTGGGCACCCCCGCTCTCAGATGAATTACCAACTCGCGCAGCTCTGCGTGCTGGTTATATGATTGACCTCGCTTCCCACAGACCACATTGTTCAATATGCACCCTGATAGCTTTTAAAATCGCCATGCCTATTTCTCTGCTCTGTGTGGAGACAACGTAGCCTTAGAAACAATGAAGGCTCCATATATATATATCCTGAGCAGACAAATTCACGTGCTGAGCAGGCAACATCGTGTTGTTAGCTGAAAAGCCGAAACTTCTGTCTATTCGACATCCACAGCGCAACAGCGACAATAACCCCCAGATATTCTTTGAAGGCCAAAGACTTCCCCGCTCGCAGAAAGCCATCTTCCTTCGCCTTTATCATCAACTGGATCTGAAGGCACTTCATGTTAATAAAATCTTCGAAGCAATTCTAACGATAAAGCATATAATCAGCCATATTGCAAACCGGGTATTCTGCTATTGTGCGCGCCTTATTATTAAGCCGGATCCCATCTTACGTTGCTTATCAATCCCTAAAACTCGTTCAAAAAAATCTCGGTAATAAGGTGAAAGCCTTGGAATCCTCAGCAAAAGCGAGAGTTGACTGTTGGCGTCCCATGGTGTCGGTGTCAACAGGAGTGATGCAAAATATTATCATAACCTGAAGACGTCACCATATGACGTTCTAATGACTTCACATATCACTAAAAGTTGTGACGTCATAATGACGCCCGATGATGAGATCATCACATGACATCTTCCTGGGGGCAGTGTAAAACCAACTCAGGGGCAGAAATCTTTCTTATAGGGCGGGGGAGGAGTTTAAAGTCCCAAAACATATTATGATGAGAGACGCTGTAATGGAAGGTTGTGGAAATTTAGACCATCTGGTGTTCTTTACCGTGCACTGACTTCGCACATTAGACGGGCCTCTAGCATCTACCGAAATACGACTGCCGCTGCCAAAACCGAACCCGCGACCTTGGGGTAAGCAGCCGAGCAAATTACTTATTCACCGCGGCGGATAAGGCCTGCGCTGACAGCAATATTTACCTTATGGTGGCATGGTGAAAGGGCAGTTCAATGCAATGCAACTCTTACAGTAGAGCAGAGAGAACTATTTACCAAAAAAAGACATTCGTGAAAGTTTGCTCAACTTGCTCCTAACAACTTTCATTGTAATCCAGGGTGCGAACAAGATCGCCTGTTGAGGTGCTACGTTGTCTTACGGTAAACAAACACTCGACACAGAGACTAACAATAAAACGGCGTATCGAGAACTTTCTGGGTTCCTTCTCACATAAACAAATGATTTCAGCTGGTAATATAAATATTACGTGGGATATTTCAACGCACTTTACCACGTAAACGAAGAAACGCGCTATATTGTCCCGAATAAAACAGGCCGCAAGAGCCGGGTTTCAAGCCCCGACTTCCTACAATTCTGCAAAGCAGCATTGGCAGCGAAACAACAAGGCGGGTACTTTATATCACGATGCTTTATATCAGTCTAACCTGTTTCATTACTTTTTCACCAACACTTAGCCGAGAGAAAAACGCAGCCTAGGTACCATGTTATGTCTATAATGAAGTCAGTGTTTTCCGACCTTTTTGTTATGTTTTTTTTTAACAAAAAGAGCGCTGATGAAGCTAAAGCGACTCTATTAAAGACCATTCTTTGTAATTATATCATTGAACAATATTGTTCTTGCACAGGTATTCTTCTTTTACTGCTGCTGCGTATGGAGCTTTAAAGAAAAAGTTCTGTGACAGCGAATATAACACGGCCAGGCGTGTTCACGTAGTAGCGCAAAATATTGATTTTATGAACTGAGATCAACAGAAATCAGAGACGTCAAGCCTCTATCTGCCCAATCTGAAGCTCGCGATTGTCATTACCACCTCTCAAGCTTGCGTTACTTTCTGGAAGTTAGCTTTTTCACATTACAAAGACAGCAGCGCTGTAAAGAATGTTCTTGCTTTTTTTGAAGAAACCCGTTGGAGCCAACAACAATATAATCGGACGAAATATATTCAAGAGGCAGGGGATGAGAAGAAGAGTTGGTCGTTATCAAGCAATGCCAGCACGCTTTCATTGGAAGAGAACCGCTGATTCGCAGTCGAGCAGCCCAACCGGCTGCTCGTTGCATGCGCTGCGGTTATCCCTTGTCGATAGAGGTTCACGCTCGCTGGTTGTAGCGGATATCGTCGTAGTGTTTTTTTTATGTTTTGTGGTTTTCTCGATTCGCGCGATTACGGCAAGCGTCGTAGCGATAATTTTGAACGTTGAAGGTCCGTACGCCACGGGGTGTGAAGAACTGTCAAGTAAAAGCGATCTCCCAAATTCCCAGGTATGTCGAAACAGCAATATGGAAATGAATACCCACGCATGCTTTTCGCATGCGTATGTATTCATATACAATTTCATCGACAATTTCTTCGACGTTGCGAAAATTTGTCGAACAAGGCTGTTCGGCCGGCACAGGTTAAGTTCATTTGCCAACACACCGGCGTGGCTTATGGCCGCGACTACATGTTTCGTCACATCAACCGCTTCGCTTCCGTTCGTCAAGCATGTTGGCAGCATGCAGAGCTCCACAAAATCCATAATGAGGTGCGCTATACGCGCGGCATCAGAAAAAATTATGTTCTTATTTTGACCTCCATAGTATTATACATTAAATACCCTCAAAATGACCTACGACTGTGAAAAAAAGAAAACGTAAAAGCACGAGGCGACATAAAAAGCAACTCGCTCATATTGAGTTGGCAGCATCATATTCATCGTCACTATCACTGTGAGCGCTGTCCCAGCATTCCATACCCGATGAAAAATGCTTCTCCTCAAGATGGCTGCTTTCAAAATGCCTGTTAAAAGCATCCTGAAGATTTTTCTCTTCTGTAAGTCCTCCACTTCTTCACGTCGTCGTCTTCAGAATGAGAGAAACATGTGGGTGCTCCGAGAACATCTCGCTCTCAAAACTGTGGGCAAATCTTCATATGGTATCAACAAGGCCAGACAAAAAGAAAGCCGCATGTAGTCTCCTGCCACCTATCAACAATGTATAAAAACAAGCAATTTCTAGCGGCCCGCGCTGCACTGGATGTCAAAGAAGCACAGATGTAATGGGGACAACGAAGACAGCGGCACTACCGATCACCCTTGGATGACTGGGGCCCCTTAACGCGGATATAAACATATACCATCAATCACGTTTAGTCTCCTTTGGAATGCGGCTGCTAAAAACATCTCTACCTTGCGGCGCGGTCTGTGCTTGCTTTTAGTTCACGATAGCAGTGGACCGAACGCAGCCCCGAATGACGGTGTGCTCATTCACACGATTCATAACAGCGATTTTCGGACGAAACCGTAATCTTCTTGTTCAAAGTACTATCTTTTTATTACGAAGGCACTGTTAAAATTCAGTTATAAAAGAGGGTACATCGAGCTTACGCGACTCGCCACGTACAATGTTATGCTTCTCACACCAGGGGCGTAGCCAGAAATTTTTTTCAGGGGGGGGGGGGGTTCAACCGTACTTTACGTATGTTCGTGCGTGCGTTTGTATGTGTGCGTGTACATATACGCAAGCAAAACTGAAAAATGTCGGGGGGGGGGGGGTTCAACCCCCCCAACCCTCCCCCCCCCCCCCCCTTGGCTACGCCCCTGTCTCGCACACTATAACAACCCCGACAAACAGTATAATATTTTGGTGTTGTCAGGCATGACGGGCGGCAACTTTCGACTGCGTAATTCCAGGGCCGGGGGAAAACCGCAGCAACCTCCACCAAAAATATAATAAAAACACTGGGCCGGGAGCGTCCGAGCAGGGACAGCAAGAGCTGTACAGGCGCAGGCAGCGTTTCAGCAGACACAGGCTGGGCGGCTCCAGCTCGTGCCTCGAGCAGAGCTGGCGATGTGGCTGCAGCGCTGAGCATTCCTCTTCGCTACAGTTCAAGCAAAACAGTATGGTGTCAACATTGTGGGGTTTTCGGCTGCATCTAGCCCTGAACCCTTTAGAGATGAGGCCAAGACCCAAAGATATACATCTTTACTGGTCCAAGCCTTGGTCGCAACTGCCCGCTGCCAGCGGCTGCCCCGTGACACGAACGCACATGCGATCGTCGTTTTCTTCTACGCGCTCACAGCCGCCGAGCGCCCCCATAACATAAAGGGGCTGAAAAGACACAGACAATAAAAACGCCAGGCCTGCGCTGAAACCGCAGCACCGTCACAGCGAAAGCTGGAAGAGCGGCGTTTCTAGAGCCCGTTGTAAGCTCTCTTGGGGCTACAATACAAACAAGTACACTAGAAAGGTACCCACTACGCCATAAATCACAATTTTTGTGAAGTTCGGAAGCACCTTCTAAGCCATTATTTGTCATTCTGCAGAGAAGCGAGGCACCAGCTACACGTCTGTAGGGCATTATGTGAACTTTGTTGACGCGACGACTAATGACGATGAAGAATTATGGCAGAGCTCTCTGTAATGGGTTGGAAGCTTGAAACGGCCCACCAGTTAAGTAATCTGCATTGGGTGATGCCCAGTCGCTATTTCCCTCTCCCGTCATGCTGTATAACATACGTTGACGTGGGAGAGAGACGGGGGGGGGGGCGACGAGCTTTACTGAGGCCCCGAGGAAATGGATCATGCGCTTATTGGCTTCCTTGGCAACCAATACAAGTGCACTTGCGTGGAACCCACTACGCTGTACATCATTGTAATTTTACTGACACCCCGAGGAACTGGATCATGCGCTTATGGGCTTCCTTGGCAACGAATACAAGTGCACTTGCGAGGAACCCACTACGGTATAAATCATTGTAATTTTTGAGAAGTAGGGCAGCAGGCACTGTGCCATTTTTCGTCATTCTACGGAGAGCGGTGGTACCTGCTAAACGCATGTAGCGCATTATGCGCACTTTTTTGATGCTCTGCCTGATGACGATGAAGAATTATGGCAGAGCCCTTTTTAATGGGTTAGGAGCATTCAACAACCCACTCGTTGCGCAATTCGCATTGTGTGACGCCTGGTTACAGAATTCGCGTTGTGCGACGCTTGGTGCTTATTTTACTCTTCTACCACGCCATATTGCATTTGCTAATGTGGTTCCTTCCCGACATGAAGCCTGTATAAGACCTCTTTGCAAAGCAGTTTCAAGCACCGGCATGACTCAGAGGTTGAATATTGGGCTCCCACGCAGATGGCGCAGGTTCGAACCTCGTTCCATCCTGGAATTTTTTTTCTTATTTCGTTTTTTTTCTTATTTCGAGCGATACTGGCAGCGGCGGACAACTACGGCGCCAAAAACGGCCGGTGAAGTGATCTCGTAACAGCTCTCGCTGTAAAAAAAACGCCACGTGTTTCTGAGTTAGAGCAGCAGAAAATGTTACTATACGTGCTAGTGCTTCTGACCGAAACAATATATATATATATATATATATATATATATATATATATATATATATATATATATATATATATATATATTGTAGCTAAGCGTTAGAACTTGGTAATGGGTTGTCCTCTCGAAGAGAACGCAGCTCGCGCTGAGAGTCGGCCCCGCCTTGACTGTCGCTGTATCGTCGAGTATCGTCGCCGCTAATAAACATCTTTATAATTTGGTGGAGGTGCTGGGCCTTCACAACTTCGGCCCTCATTCGATGCCCCTGGCTCTTCGATCCCGTACCCTGCCGCCTACCATGCCTCAAGACGCCTCCCAGCAAACGCCCCCCCCCCCCCCCGCACCGACCTCATGTCCTGGTGACCCTCGTATTCGCGACCCTCCCGTCTTCACTGGCGCCGATGGTACCGACGTGGAGGACTGGATCGCGATTTACGAGCGCGTGAGTGTCCCCAATAAATGGGACGAGGCAGGAAAATTGACTAACCAGGTTTTCTACGTCGCGGGTGTGGCGGGCCTGTGGTACAACAACCACGCATCCGATTTTACGACGTGGTCGGACTTCAAGACCGTCATTATCAACGTGTTTGGCCGCCCTGCCGTTCGTAAGCTGCAGGCCGAGCAGCGTTTAGGTGAACGCGCTCAGCAGGCCGGCGAATCCTTCATCAGTTACATCGAAGACGTCCTCGATTTCTGTAAGAAAGCCGACGCCACCATGTCCGATTCTGACAAGATCAGGCACATCATGAAAGGCATCGACGACGACGCCTTCACCATGCTGCTCGCCAAGAACCCCAGCACAGTGGCTGAGGTCATAACGCTCTGCCAAAATTATGAGGAGCTGCGCCGGCACCGATCGATGACCCGTTGCTCTGCACACGCGACGGCGAGCTCGCTGGCTTGTCGACCGTACCCGACCACTCCGCGTTGCTCGCAGAGATGAAGACATTCGTGCGCGAGGAAATCACGCGCCAGTTCTCTCTGCTGGACTTTGCTCGCCCTCGGTACGCTAAACAGCCGTCGCCCACCCTTCTGCCTCCCCTCCGTCGAGCAATCGAGCAGGAAATCGCGGAGGTCATGCCCGAGTACCACCAGCACCATCCGGCTCCTGCACCTTTGAGCTACGCCCAAGTTGTCGCAAGAACGCCCCCACCAGTCGCTACGGCTGCCCCACACATTTACGCAAAAAAGCCTCCGCTCGACCTCACTCTTTCGAAGCGGATGTACCGGTAACCTACGCCGACGTCACGCACAGGCCACGACTGCAGCCCACCATGCAGTCCTATTAGTTGCCGCCCCGTCAATCCCGTCCTGCACCATGGGCGGGCCCTGCCCCAGCGAACCGATGGCGCACACCTGACAACCGCCCCATATGCTTCGCATGTGGATACGCCGGCCACGTGGCGCGCTATTGCAATCGCGTGCAGCCGCCTAGAGACGTGTCACCTGCCACCAGCCAGTCGAACCGCCCATATTACGACCCACCTACGCCTCCGTCGCCGACGTCTCGCCCAGCTGCATCTACCCGCCGTTCACAGTCACCACCAGGGTTGCCAATGGTGGCTACTTTTCGCCAAATTGGCGAATTTGAGGGGTCCTTGGCGACCTAAAGTTATGAATGGCGACATGGCGAATTTTTGGCGATTTTCGGCTTACGTCTCCACTGAGTTATACATCCTAAGCTCAGTGCCTTCGCTACGAATGAGCGGCAATGTTCACTGCATTTTTCTTGGTTTTAGACGTAAGTGTAGAATGTGCACATTACGCGTCATTCCGTATGTCCGTCCTGCAACTCGTGTGTATCTCCTCAATTCATCTAGAGGCAGGAGGTACGGGAACGTCCCGCAGAGACATTCTAGCTAAATGTAAACCGCGAGGGGGCAGTGTTTGACTGTAAGTTAAGAGCTGTCGGCGCTTTAAGCTTCTCTAAAGTTTCGCTTCTGAAGGGGCTAGGCGACGGGTAGGCCGCGTGTTCCGACCATTTGTTCCGCCAAAGCTCCAACTGTTCTGAATAGCTTGGCGACTTATTCACTGTTGCAGTAACCTCAATTCAGCTAGCTCGTAAAGACTGTTTTGGAATAGCGAAGAGAGGAGGATACGCGGCTGTTTGTGCAAAAAAAAAATATTTATTGAAGCATTTTCCACTGTTATCGGTGAGCGTGTGCAATGACAATTGCTATACAACATTTTACATTGCCTACCTGTTCATTAATAACGCATCGGATTGACGCGTGTAGATATAAGTGACTGTAAGAAAGGGTCGGTAGCGTCTCGTATCATATGAGTTCACACTGAAAAGGTGTAAGACTCACTAATAATCGGTTCCTTTAAGACTTCTGTCGTGTTACCTTCAATAAACCTTTTATAATCCTTTTAATTCATATAAGGGTACGTAGAGCTGTCTACAGACAACGCTTTCAAAGTTTTCGCCCAAGGTTTACGACACTTTTACCTTTGAAACGAGCGGACAGGGATGGAAGGATATCATGAGCGTTTCATTCATTCACCCTTGCGCCACCACGCACATCTTGCGGCTAGTCGGAGAAGCAGCACCATGCACTCCCATGGTGAAGTGGGCGATACGACTGGCATTGACAAACGTCCACATAATTTAAGGGTCTTGGATGGTACTGTATTCTATGGGGCTATACGTGAGAGGAAATTTTTATTACTAGGTATGACGCACATATCTAGAATGGCGACTTTTTTGGCGAGGTTTGTAAAAAAATGGCGACTTTTGGCGACTTTTTGCTCGTCATTTGGCGACATTTACTCGAAAGTGAGCGGCAACCCTGGTCACCACGACGCCGCTCGCTGTCACCGATGCGGCCACGTCCGGTCCCACGCGATGCTATCGGACTGCGACGCTATCGAACTGCGAAGCCCTCAGCGAAGCCCATCGAATGTGATAGATGTTTTTGTGGACGGTGTTCGCGCATCTGCCCTTATCGATACTGGAGCCGCCGTATCCGTTATGGACGCTAAACTAAGCCGCTTGCTACGAAAAGTGACGACGCCACTTTCCGGGCTCTCCCTCCGTACAGCCAGCGCCCAAAGTATTCACCCGACAGCGGTATGCACCGCCCGCGTCATCATTCAGGACGCTCTGTACGCCGTCGAATTCATTATTATTTCTTCATGCTCTCACGACGTCATCCTGGGATGGGATTTTCTCGCCCGCCACGACGCCGTCATTCATTGCGCACCAGCCGAAGTAGAGCTCTCACCATTCTCAGATTTGACGCCGGTAGACAGTTCATCGGAAGCGACCAAGGTATTCGTCAAAGACGACATCACACTCCCTGCAAATTCTTCAACGGCTGTGTCAGTCTATTGCACCGGTCTCGGCGACGTCGTTGCACTCCTTTCTCCGTGTGACCGCGTTTTCACTAGGAAATGCTTGCTGGTGCCATTTGCGACCGTGGAAATCACTCAGGGCGACACGGATATTTTTGTGACCAACCCATCCCCGTTCATTGTAACGTTGGTGCGAGGGGAATGTCTCGGCAGAGTGGAACCCCTCGAAGACCCACAAGTTATGGACGCACCCGATGACACACACTGTCCCAGTTCCCGGACGCTCAGTGCTGTTTCCACGTCCGATTCGTCACCTGCTGATGTGTTTAGGTCCTCCATTGCTGATAACCTGACGTCGATCCAGCGTTCCTAACTTCTGCGCCTGCTGAAAGAATTTCGTTCTTCTTTCGATGTCGGGCAAACTTCTCTTGGCCGCACTTCCGTTGTTACGCATCGCATCGACACTGCCGCCCAACCACCACTGCGGCAACGTTCATGTCCCGTGTCTCTCGCAGAACGTCGGGTAATTAATAAGCAAGTCGACGATATGCTTCGACGCGACGTTATTCGGCCCTCGGACAGCCCATGGGCGTCTCCCGTTGTTCTCGTTGCGAAGAAGGACGGTTCCGTGCTGTTCTGTGTGGACTACCGACGGCTCAACAAGATCACTCGCAAGGATGTTTATCCGCTGCCGCGAATCGAAGGCGCGATTGACAGCCTGCAAGGAGCCGAATTCTTTTCATCTCTTGATCTGCGCTCGGGGTACTGGCAAGTGCCCATGGCGGATGACGCTAGACCGAAGACAGCCTTTGTCACGCCCGACGGCTTGTACGAGTTCAACGTCATGCCGTTTGGTCTGTGTAATGCGCCGGCGACCTTCGAGCGCATGATGGACACCGTTTTGCGCAACTTGAAATGGCGCACGTGCTTGTGTTACCTGGACGACGTCGTGGTTTTCGCTCCGGACTTCTCCACGCATCTCCAACGTCTGCGACATGTTTTGACGTGTTTGCGCAACGCCGGCCTCCAACTGAATCTGAAGAAGTGCCGATTTGCAGCACGGCAGCTGACAATACTCGGCTACGTCGTGTCCAAGGACGGAATCCTTCCCGATCCGACCAAGCTTCGGGCCGTGGCCGAATTTCCCAAACCTACGTCCGTCAAAGAACTGCACAGTTTCGTGGGACTGTGTACTTTCGACGCTTCATACGAAACTTTGCCACCATCATATTACCGCTCACGAAGCACCTTGGAGGTAACGGACCCCTAAAGTCGTGGTCGTCCGAGTGTGACGACGCGTTCGCAAAGCTCCGTCGTTTGTTGACGTCTCCTCCCATACTACGCCACTATGATCCTACGTTCCCAACGGAGGTACACACGGATGCCAGCGGTGTAGGCCTCGGCGCTGTCCTTGCGTAGCGCAAACCAGGGTTCCCCGAATATGTAGTGGCATACGCAAGCCGTACGCTTACCCGAGCCGACACCAATTACACGGTCACGGAAAAAGAGTGCCTGGGCTCGTACAAAGTTTCGACCTTATTTGTATGGCCACCCATTTGATGTCGTCACCGACCATCATGCACTATGCTGGCTATCGTCACTGAAGGATCACTCAGGCCGTCTCGCCCGCTGGACACTTCGCCTGCAAGACTACGACATCCGCGTGCTGTACCGCAACGGACGCCAGCATGCTGACGCCGACGCCCTCTCGCGCTCTCCCTTGCCTGACGACAATGCCCCTTGCTCAGCATATCACATAGCTGTTGCTTCAATCGACGTTCACACCACCGCTACTGAACAGCGCAAGGATAAATGGATGACCTCGCTGATCGACTTGCTGACTCATCCGTCCGGCGGCGTCGTCCGTGCACCAAACATCTGTCAGATGTTGAATAAAAATTGAATTGAAAATTGAAAAAAATATTTTCACTAACGGTTCGTTGGTGAAACAAATTTGGGAGGGGCGAAGCATGCAGTGTGCGCCGCTGTTCCCTACAGCAAAATCACTGCTAATTAGCAATGAGAGACAAAATAAAGCTTAGACACAGAGACCCGCAGTTCGCTTTGAGTTAACGTGCACGCTGCGAATCCTTATGGTTCAACGATTCACAAGAGAAATCTCCCACCGGCACTACCTGGCAGGTCGAGATGCACTGCCTACATATACGTGGTGGCCGGTCAACGGTTGTGCAGCGCGAGCAGTCGGTTTTTTTCAATCAAGAAACTCGCTAGCAGACGCTGCCTGCGTTGGCGTTGCCTCTGGCGGGCGAGGGCACAATCTCGTTTCTTGCGAAATGGCAGTTCAGCGTTCATCGCAGAAAGCGCGTTTCCATAGTCAAAGCGCGCCGTTCGCACTCTCTCGCCAAACAGCGAGCGCTGAAGCGGCGTCACCCTCTCTTACGCGCAAGCAAATGGACCCTC
Source organism: Rhipicephalus sanguineus (assembly GCF_013339695.2). Classification (NCBI taxonomy): domain Eukaryota; kingdom Metazoa; phylum Arthropoda; class Arachnida; order Ixodida; family Ixodidae; genus Rhipicephalus; species Rhipicephalus sanguineus. The sequence continues at coordinate 95,743,029 of NC_051186.1, forward strand.
CCGACAGCGGACAACGATGCGCACCACGACAGCAGACGGCTATGGACGATGCACACGGACACATCACCACCATCATCATCATCAGCCTGTCTACGCCCGCTGCAGGGCAAAAGCCTCTCCCATGTTCCGCCAATCAACCCGGTCCTGTGCTTTTACAGCGAAAGCTGTTATGAGATCATTTCACCGGTCGTTCTTGGCGCCGTAGTTGTCCGCCGCCGCCACCGCCGCTGGTGTCCGTAACCACTATCGCTCGAAATAAAAAAAAAGAAATAAGAAAAAATTCCAGGACGGAACGAGCTACGAACCTGGGCCCTCTGCGTGGGAGCCCAGTATTCAACCGGTGCTTGAAGCTGCTTTGCAAATAGGTCCTATACAGGCTTCATGTCGGGAAGGAACCACATTAACATATGCAATATAGCGTGGTAGAAGAGTAAAATAAACATCGAGCGTCGCACAACGCGAATTGTGTAATCAGGCGTCACACAATGCGAATTGCGCAACGAGAAGGTTGTTGAATGCTTCCAACCCATTACAAAGGCTCCGCCATAATTCTTCATCATCATCAGGCACAGCATCAACAAAGTGCGCATAATGCCTCACATGCGTTTAGCAGGTACCACGGCTCTCCGTAGAATGACGAAAAATGGCATAATGCCTGCTTTCCCTCTTCTCAAAAATTGCAATGATTTGTAGCGTAGTGGGTTCCTCGCAAGTGCACTTGTATTAGTTGCCAAGGAAGCCCATGAGCGCATGATCCATTTCCTCGGGGTCTCAGTAAAGTTCTTCGCCTCCCCCCTCTCTCCCACGTCAACGTATGTTATACTGTATGGCGGGAGAGGGACATAGCGACCGGGCGTCACCTAATGCAAATTACATAACTGGTGGGCCGTTTAAAGCTTCCAACCCATTACCAAGGGTTGAGCCATAATTCTTCATCGTCATCAGTCGTCGGGTCAACAAAGTGCACATGATGCTTACAGACGTGTAGCTGGTGCCTCGCTTCTCCGCAGAATGACGGATAATGGCTTAGTAGGTGCTTCCGGACTTCACAAAAATTGTGATTTATGGCGTAGTGGGTACCTAGCTAGTGTACTTGTATTAGTAGCCCCAAGAGAGCTTTCAACGGTGCTTTAGAAACGCCGCTCTTCCAGCTTTCGCTGTGACTGTGCTGCGCTTTCAGTGCAGGCCTGGGTTTTTCTTTTGCTGCCACGTTATACCTACAAACTTCTTAATTTCATCTACCCACCTAATTTTTTGTCTCCCCCTCAAGCGTTTGCCATCTCATGGAATCCAGTCAGTTACGCTTAACCCCTTGAGGGTCCAATTTTTTCGTGAAATCCAGTCCAAAAATGTGCAATTTTTTATTGCTGAAATAAATCCTTCAGACGATTCCATTTAAGAAAAAAATTGTCTAAAACTTTTTGTCGTGACCGTAAAATGACAAAAAAAATAATTTTTTGTTACATGTACATGGTTTATTCGTAGTAAAATCAAGCAAAATCCTAAAAAAACTCAAAATTAATTGTAAATAAAAATTATGCATTGTAATAAACATAGCTCACAGACGTACCAAAATAAGCGCATCAGAGTATTTCTCCGGTTAAAATATTCGTGCTCTAACACAAAACTTTTCAGTGTGTGATAGACTTCGAAGCATGGTTCGCCGCGCACGCTTTTTAGATGTCGCTCCTTGATCGTCGTCGGAATCTGAACTCGTCAACAAATCCTTGTCTGACAAACTGAAATCCAATCAATCAGATTCTGATTCGGCAATAGTCCGTATCGGAAGTATCGCTGCTCGACTCACCGACAACAGAACAACCAGCGCGCGCTTCCATAGCGTAAGCGAACTGCGTCAGTGAGCCCACGGAAGAAAACTCTATGGTTGTGCACCCGTCCGGAAAGCAAAACGAGTGAAAAGCTACAGTAATCCTTCGTCTTATCGCCAACAAGACGTATTTTTTCCGAGACCCCAAAATAGGAAACGCAATGACGGCGGCGTCGTTTGTGTAATTTAGCGCCGCACAGAAACAGATGTAGTCGCGCCCCGGGGAGCAATAAACGAGAGCGTAACGAGCGCTCACCCTTTGAGAGATTAGAAACCAGATAGCCATCAGCTTCGCGGGCACAAGAAGCGAAAATCACTCGAAGGATGAAACCAAAACCAGCCGGACCGCGTGCGCGCGTTCTGATGCGCAATGAAAGCCGCCGCGCTTCTTTGGAAATCAAAACAGAAAGACCAAGAGACACCGGCGCACTAAAAACGCTGCGGGTTACACAGCCTTTGCTGGCGCATGGCTTGCGTCTGAGTCTCCCGAAGCCGAGGGTCACCTCGGATTCACTGGCGTTTCGCCTGTGCTTATCTTGAGTAAAGGCTCTGATATACTCCAGCGTAACGTCGACGAGCGCGAGCGCGCGTCCCGGCGACGTTACGTCAGCAAAAAACAGCTGACCGCCGACGCGGCCCACGGCTGCTGGCGCGCTCGGGCGTCGCTCGGCTCTGAATACATCCTGCTGCATTTCGCGCCAGACGCGCCAGACTCGCATGTACAGGAACCTGCTTCGCGGGCTGTTTCGTCGGTTCTCGAAAGGTGGCGCGGGCGTTCTTCGCTTTACTGCGCATGTGCTCCTCTAGATGCGATCGCACCGGCGCGTTGGAGCCGGCTCGACTGTAGTAGAGTGTACTAGAAGCTTTTGAGTGGCGCGAGTGGCTGCTTGGGAGCGGGCGTTTCAGCGTGGAATGATGCGGTGGCGCTGGCGTCGACCAATCTTCCCGGGCGGATGGCTGGCAGGCGTTCCGCGTACGTGTTGGTGCCTCTCCGTCGCGCCTCTAGTGTGCCGGCCAAGATGATCTCCCGCTTTTTTCTTATTCTTATACTTCCTCTCTTTCATAAATATTAATGCAAATAAAGATTATTTGACATTATTGTTATTGAAGTTGCTGCTGACCGCACTGAAGCAGCATAGCACATTATACAGTATAAGGAGCACGTTTTTTTTTTGCCATGTTTTACAGTGTACAATTAAATGAGAAACCAGCTGGCTGGTACACAACGGAAGCCCCCCCCCCCCTTCCCCCCCATCTCCCCGAAAAAAAAAATGAGTATGCTGCCCACAAAACGAAGAACTCTTGGCCCGTTCCATGTAAAACACTAAAGCTGGGATCAAAGGGCGCGTTGCTTGTGGCTGCGTGCACACAGGACAGAAAAGCAGGCTTTATTGGCATTGCTTGAAGAACAGCAGAGTTTTTACAAACCTCCCTTTGATTTTGAAATATGGGATTAGATTCATTGTTGTAGGACCCACAAAAAATCAAATACGTAATACTGCAGAAGAAGGCTTTCAGTGAAACATTGTCATGGAAGATTTTGAGAGTTTAAAAAACGCAGCACCACTGCAAAGCACAGTCGTAACTGTAATGATAATAATCATTGATAACACAAAAATACAAGGTTTGCATGTTTATGAAACAATACATTTGCGAATTAGCAAATTGTAAAAAACAAAATTATAGAGCCAGGATACAAAATAACATAAAACAAAGAAAACACACAGACAGTGTTTAGGTTGTCTTTCCAAAATACATTTAAATAAAAAAAATATGTTATGGTTGCATAGTCGTTTGAAGGGACACTAAAGTCGAACCATGAATCGGCTTAGATCGATTAATTGTGCTCCGACACCCATAATGCTGCTAAATTTACCATCACAGGCTTATTAATACAAAAAGATTCAAAATCAAAGTTTTATTTTGAGATATCGCGTCAGAATTTGCACGTTCTCTCACTTACAAGCCTCTTCTCGGAAAAATTGTTTTTCTTCTTGGTGTACCTTAAAAAAATTAGGAGTGCAATAAAATATGCACGAAAAATGACATCCTTTTTACGCCACTGTAGCAATTTATAACCTACTCAATTTCAGCTACTGCTGTGCGCTTTGTTTCTCGTCCCGCGACGTGTTAAACCCTTCACATAAACATGCATACGTGTGACCACATAAAAACGGATCAGCTGAGCAGTCAATGGCTTGCAATGTTCGTTGCAGCCAACACCCCCAAAATGCTTCTCCTGTTGATTACTGCCAAGACATCCAAGATGCTGTCTTTGTGTAAGTCACTCGTACTAAAACAACCAGTGAAAATTTCTTCAAGTTCACTAATAAAAACAAAAGCTTTCTGTGAAGGGTACAGAAGAACACCGAAATCACAAGATTTTGTGAAAACAGCACCATTTAGGGACTGGCCATCTCATGAAGGCAGCAGAAGCTCATTCATGCATGCACTGCACTTTGGAGCACACATGTTCTAGCAACATAGCCTGCCACATAGTACGTACGCCTGGAGTCGCTATGCTGATTGACGTATGGGTGGTCTGGTGCAGTCAAAGAGCTTCTATGAAGCAAACCTTCAGCACCTTCCAAGTATCCTTCATCAAGCAACAAGTCAATCAGTTGCTGCTGCTTATACAAGTTAGCAGACTTGTCTGCGACAGTGAAAAGCGAGCTTACAACCCCCTCTGAAACGTGTGATCCAGCAACACTCTTGGCAAGATTATAACAGCTTAGACAATTAATGGTCGTGAGAAATTGTTGCGGAGTGGGATGAGCATTGCATTCAGATGACAGCCTGACAATACCGAAGAGGTTTTTAATTTTATCTTCGCTTAAGCGGCTTGTAATAACGTATGCATAGGCAATCTCTGCATGTAAGTAGCTTCAGCAAAATTGATAATATGCACGTAGTCTCTCACAATGAAATGCGGTTCGAAATGTAATTCGCACACAGCACAATCGGCGTCAAGCGGTTTGTCAAGCCGATGGAGGTTCCGCTCCCAAAAGAGTCGTTGTTCTTCGTCATTCGGGGCCTTAAAAAGGGTTAACTTGAGACTTTGTTGCACATGCGGATGTCCATTTGTGCAACCTGGCGCGTAACAATGTTTAAACGCTGTTTTTTTTTTACATTTCGCGACCAAAAGAGAGATGCCGGCCATGCCGCCGAGCAAGCCAAGTGGGAAGATTGGGCGATGGCAGCGCCGCCGCTACTTTCGCCGCAAGTTGGGGATGGGAAAGCAAGGGGAGAGCGTTTCGGTCGCGCCACTCAAAAGTTCTATACTCGGCGACAACTTTTCTTGGCACTGAAGGGAAAGCTACGGGGGCGGAGCGTCTGCACATGTACTGCTACGCGAAGTAGTCCGGTTTGGCGCGCGTCTCGTAACGCCGTGGAGTGTGATGGCTAGCGTTGCACTTCGACGCAAACGCTGCTTATCGTCTAAGGTACGGGTAAAAGGCGCGACTTTTTCACGCACGCAAAAACGCAAAGTGACAACGTGTAAAGTAAAAGAAATGCAGATATCTCGCTTGTGTGTGCTGCGTTCCGTCACAAAAAGCTACATGTAGAAAATGAAGGAGCATTTTATATATCTCACGCAGAAAATACGGACGCAATTGTGGGACTACATTCATTAGCGGTAGGATACGTGCATTGTGGCTCTGTAGCCTTCGCTTCAATGCCAAGAAAAGTTGTCCGCGAGTATAGTACACTCTAACTGTAGCGAAGACAGACTTGCGCCTGGCGTAGCGTCGCCGGCTCGGCGTGACGAAACGCAACGTGCTCGCGCGCGCTCGCGTCGGACGTGGGAGTATAACAGAGTCTTAAAGGGACACTGAAGCACTTTTTTAAAAAAATGACTTTGGAATATGTAATCATAGTTTGATCTTTGCTGAATACGAAAACCAATGTAACAGTTCACAGAAGTGAACGCAAATGGCATTTCTTGGCAAAAAAAGAGCGGCTGCAGCCACAGGGCTTTTTGAACTGCTGAGCGAAGGAGGTGACGTCAGCTTCGGTATGCCGCGTCATCGGCGCCATCAGCTCTGTAAAAGCATGGCCTTCGCGATCAGTTCCACCAACGCGCGCAGCCAGAAGTAGTCACGGAGGCCACGGCTCCGCCAAAACCACGGTGGTAGAATAAAACAGGTGGCCCATCGAGCGCCGCGAGCGCGTCGCCGTACTGCTCGAGTTGCTCGCGGCCGCCGCTAGGTTCGCGACGAGTTTTTGGGCCGAAAGACGCGCATTGCAAGCTCTCGCTGGGCTGTAAAAACCGGTTTTTCTAGCTAACTTTGTGGCTTTAAACGGTTGTTTGTGCTTTTACTAGCTTGTAGTGGCTGTCTGCCAGCTTCGACCGCAAAGGGAGAGCGCCAGGCGTTATGAAGCTTAATTTTTTTTAATCGGCGCGGGTAGTCCCGATATGACTGTCACAGGGTGCCGATTGCAAGAGACGCGCGCGTATTTTTTTTTTTTCGAAAGCGTGCAAAATTATACAGGCGGTTGTATAGAGCAAAAAAAAAGCATTTGGTTTTCACGCTATCGTATATGTATGTCGGAGGACAGTAGCTGGCGGTCTTTCCGTAGAATTGCATTTCTCCACAACTGCAGTCGCTTTTCGTCTTTCGGCGCGGAGAGAAGACACAGCTTTTCTTTGCACGTTTTGTAGCCAGATTTGCAATTTTGAGCGAAGCATTTTCGTCCCACGGTGGCCGCCGCATCAGCGGCACAGATTGAGCCACCGTGGTTTCAGCCGTGGTTCCAGCTTACAAAAGTGAGCGGAAACACCGATGCGGTCGCGCGCGTTGGTTTGACAGAGCGCAACAAACGCGACGCATCAGAGCGGATCTCAAGCCGTGGAATCACCTAATCACGACCACAGTGATCTGGCCGTGATCACGACTCGAAGGCTGATTGCGACTTTGCGACGCTGGTTGCGTCGCGTAGGGACGCTCTTGCTCTTCGGACGCTTGCACCCACGGACGCCTCCGCATTTATCGAAGATGACTAAGCAGAAAGGAAGAGACGCGGCTGCAACGCTGGTTGCGTTGCATGCTTTCATTAGTGGCGTGTCCGTTCTAAGCGACGGCAACTCTTCAGTGTTGCTCTAGGCCTCTCTGGTGTGATAAATACACCGCGGATCTCTTTCTCAAAAGTTAAAGATGTAAATTGCAGTTTAAATGCTCGCGACGCACACTGGCCACATGCTTTCAAATGCGCCGGAGCGGAGATATCGGCCCAGAGTATACCTGCTGCCACCTTGCGGAAAAGCGGCGGCACTCGAGCACCTCCCTGACACGCGCGGCGCATTGGCGGAGCGGAGCGTCGGGCCACCTGTTATCCTACCACCGCGGCCAAAACTACCGACGATGACGTAGTTCCGGTCACGCCCACACTTTCGGCGCGTTCGCGTGGGCGGAGCAAGACGAACTTTTCTTTCGCGTATTTTAAAGCTCCTGCAGCCACAACAGCGAAAAAAATTACGCCATCGTCGACAATAATGCTGGTCCTTGTTAGCAACAAAGTTTTACCGAATTGTAAAACCACTTCAGCATCCCTTTAAGTCTGCGTCAATGCCCCGGCGATGGCGTTTTCCTATCCCTTCGCTAGCTCCGACAGACGAATTAGCCCTCCGGCGACGTCAACGGGCAAGCAAGCGCTAGCGTTCCAGGCGTGCAGGCGCCTCTGCGTACGTGGCGTGAATATAAACCTTCATTTGTGATTCAGTGGCGCGCTTTGTTGACCTATCTTGTTATTTACTCGACCTGTAGCGCCCCCTTTACACATATTTTGGTACTTTGAGCTTTACGCCAGGCTACGGCTTGATGCGATAGCCCGGGCCTTTAAAGTGCTCCGCACTTAGAACATCACTAGCCCACGTGGCTAAAGAATACTTCCTGGAGCTGAAATGGGTGCGCTGTGGGCCATCTTTAGCAGCATGAATTGTGGAGGGTTCTTCATCATGTGTTACTACAAAATCTTCGCGTCTCAAAAAAAAATGAAATATATCTCGTCAAGGAGGGCGGAGTGCACTGATGCACGAACCATACAACGTTGTCGTATTTCTTTCTAGCCTGGACGTTAACAATCAGGCTAGCATATCTAAACAAGGGAGCGGCTACAGTTTGTCGTCTGCTAACACTCTTCTAGGAGGTTTTCCTGGCATGCGCTTGGTCGCATGGCATTCTATGGGCATTCTGAATAGAGCCACATCTGTAATTATTGCTTTTAAGTGCAGTTGTCTTACCTTTATAATATTGGAATTTGTCGGCGGCGGCGCCAGTTTTGACGACGGCGGCGGCGGTCGTCGTGTAGAACCGCCGCCCTCTACTGCCGACAGAGACATGAGGTTGAAAGCGAGCAAAAAGCTCAAGCCCCACAGTGCCATATCGCTGTTCTTTCTTTTAGAGCAGTCGTTTGACTTGCGAGACTCGTGGGAGAGCGTTATATATGCATCTGCTACGGTCATTATCACTGACAGCTGCTTATGTTTATGCAGATACGTCATCAGACATTTCTACTGTTAAAGGTAAAGATCATGCACTTTGTGTAGGGATCATACAGTGATGGGGTCGTGACGTGGACGAAGACAACAGCCGGCGTGGTCAAGATGAAACTCTTTATTTGGACGACCTTCTGGCCGGGAAATGAAAACTCAAACTACAGCAATACACGCTGTACACTGATAGCGACGAACTGGGCGTCGGCCGTCGAAAAAACTGACAAGCGGTGAAGCGCGTCGGTATTTATACATGTGGCGTCGAATATTCCAGCGTTATCGCTGGTTGCCGCGTAAGCTCTAGAATAAGCTCGAGTGTTCGCGTCTTGCGCGCAATCTTTACAAAACGATCTACAATAATCGGGAAGATTCTCGAACAATGAGGCGCGGTTTGCGCTGAGCGTTGCTGACAGTCTTTGTAGGCGAAAACTGAGAACAGCAAAGGTGATAATAAGAAACGCACGTGGCAATACACTTTTGTGCAGAACTACCTACACTGCTGACACGAATGCTGCTTGTGCGTATGGTTTATGCGCTATGGGGCGCATAACATCGTATTGTAGTCAACATTCGCTTTGTCTGGTGTATAGGATGTTACCTTCATTGAAGATGCGCTAACGCTCAGCGCATTCACGTCCCACACCGATAATGCGGCGGATGCTTGAGGTATATCAACATAGAAGCGCCCATGAACATAGGCGTATCTACCGGGGGGGGGGAGGCAAGGGGGGCGCTAGCACCTCCACTGAAAAATGTAAGGGGGCGGAGACCGCCCCACTTTCGACAGTGGTTATTATCGGCTGAAAACTGGGAAACTTACAAGTCAGGCAAAAATTTTACTTCACACAGCAATAATGTAATTATGTAATAACATTTGTCCTGCGATTCTGCTCTGACGACTGTCTTCCGTGTGACAAGACCACGCACTGTAGGCTACCTAAGGTGCGGGCTGCCTATTCCACGCTTGCGCGTCTTTCGCTAGAGCATTGCAGAGGAGGCTATCGCTCAGCAGGGGCACTATAACGTTACAGCAATGTGTCATGATTTTATTTTGTTCTGCCTTGCCTAAAATTCAAGTAATAATAGGTGAAGCAGATATAGGAGGGAACCAGTAAACGTTAAATAGCCCGATGCAACGCTCCCCTTTTTCGGGAAAATCAGTTTATTTCTTTGAAAACGAATAGCATCGCCACTGCTCCATACCCAAGCTGCTGTGAGTTGAGTGTGGAGAAGTGTCCAGTATTTTACTGGTGCCTAGCCAAGATAGCTAAAGTACATTCCCACTTTAGTCTCCGATTAGCGTGCATCGCTTGGCTTATAATATGGTAGCCTGTAGTGGTCGTTGCGGCTAGTAACAAGGCAGTGGACTCGAGCACATTGAGAACCTAGCTTTGAAGTTTGCCCCTTTAATTGATCTACCTCACCAGGGAGATGATCAGCGTCCACGGTTTTCTGGACTAAGGCTGCCCACATGCAAAGAATTGTTTCTGTTCCTAATAATGGTTATTTCTCTCTCTACCTCTTTGTCAGCAACGATGAGTTCGCAGAGAGTTGTACACGCGCAAAAACAGCTCTACATCGTTATACTACAACTGGAAGTATCTATTAATCTATCACTATCAATCAACCAATCAATCAATCAATCAATCAGGATTTATTTTCAGCTCCAAAAACACTCAATGAAGCTTGGTGGGTACAGACGGCAAAGCCGTAAATCAGGCTTGACAGGGTCCATAGCCGTGGGCTTGGGAAACAGGGGCAGTTCTCTTCAATGAAACATCATAAATAAACTAGTAACTGAAAAAGGCAATAATGTAGGTCTGTATGCAACAGCGTATGAAAGAAAATATGTACACAATAAAGAGAAAAGAAAAAGACACTGGCGTACATCAGATTGAGATGCACTCGATACACATACTATTATCATTAGGGTGTGTCCAGATAAGATCGAACACGAGGTCCCGGTCACCATTCCTGATTTTGATTAAATTTACTGTAGGTCTAGGCATTACACACAGAACAATGGTTTCGCAGTTAGTTCTGCGAAAAAAATTTTGTTCGCCTGAAAAGAAAAGATACAAATTTTGATCGCAAAACACTTTTCCGCCAATTTCGCGATTTCTGAATTTTGAACGCACCTAGGGAAATAAATGGTGCACTTCTTCGTCACAATATTTATTCCCCTTAAAGAACTAGTGAAATACAATCTTATGAGTCTGTTATTTTCCTTGCTTGTCGAATCACTTTTGAAAAAAAATCACAAACTTGGCAAATCGCACAATATACCTGTATTTCAGGAATTTATTGTTGCAAGCAAGTTAAAATGAGGATAACAAAAATCGGTACACGTTACGTTTGATACTATCGTTCTGTTTTAAAATAAGTTGCGTGGTTTTATCGCGCTTCATTTTACTCGATAATTGGGCTCAAACCTAAGTGATTTACCAAAAACGCCGAAATTTGAAAGTGAATTTCCCAAAAAGGACATTAAATTTTTTTTTTAAATCCGTCCGATGGAAGTCATGGACGTCATCTACCATACTGAGGAAAAGAACGTTGCATTATTTTGGTTGCTTACAAGTTATAGTGCGTCAAATGTGACCATGCGTCCTAGCGGCCGCGTCGTTCGTTGTGTGCTGAAACTCGGATACGAGTTCTTCAAAATACTTGTACGTGACGTAATCACAAATCAGCAGCTCCACACCAACAAATGTGCAGCCAGGTCTCATGGTTCATCAAGCTTTGTCTTGCGATGAGCCGCTTGACAAACCCGCCGCAGCGGCCGCTCGATGCTGCGGGCACTCACATTACATGAGTGCCGCTTCGACTGCGGATGAGCCCCGCTTGCGCGCCAAACTACGCTCAGAGGACGAACGAGAGACGAAATGCATAACTGTGAAATATAAAGGCTGTTAAGTGCCAACAAATCGCATATTATTCAATGAAAACTCTGCCGGCAATTTCCCAGCGAGCACCTCCAGTAGTGCGCTCATGTTTTGCTTTCTCTGTTCTGATGGCCTAAAGATAATTAGGATCGTTTTATGAGCAACATATGACACAAAAGAAAGCAATTGACAGCTAAAGAAAGCTGTCATACGTGCTTCCGATGGTCGAACAACTCAAACTGCAGTTGTTCTTCATCCCGTGCCAGAACACTTGTGCCAGCCGGCCGTGAAAAGAAGTGTGTCTAAATCTATTGCTTCATTAAAGAACCACTTTTACAATACGTGTATTGTTGTGCGTCCGCAGATAGAATATTCAACGCAATTTGAGCGTTTATTACGATATTTTGTTGCTTCGGACATAACAGAAGGAAAAAAGATACATGCGCGCTCTATTGAAAGCGCCCACTGGGAAATTGCCGGCAGAGTTTTTGTTGCGCAGTACGACATCTTTTGGCCCTTAACTGCCTTTAACTTTCACAGTGATGCATTCCTTCTCTCGTTTGTCCTCTGAACGTAGTTTGGCGCGCAAGCGGAGCTCATCCGCAGTCGAAGCAGCACTCATGTAATGTGAGTGCCCGCAGCATCGAGCGGCCGCTGCTGCGGGTTTGTGAAGCGGCTGATCGCAAAGCAAAGCTTGTTGAACCATGACACCTGGCTGCACATTTGTTGGTGTGGAGCTCCTGATTTGTGATTATGTCACGTACAAGTATTTTTAACAACTTATATCCGAGTTTCAGCACATAACGAACGACGCGGCCGCTAGGATGGCATGGTCACACTTGACGCACTATAGCTTGTTAGCATCCAAAATATTGCAACGTTTTTTTTTTCTGCAGAATGGTAGATCACGTCCTTGACTTCAATCAGAGGGATCTTAAAAAAATTAAAAATGGCCGTTTTGAGAAAATCATTTTCAAATTTCGGTGTTTTTGGTAAATCACTCACGTTTCAGCCCAATTATCGAGTAAAACGGAGCGGGATAAAACCACGCAAATTATTTTAAAAGAGAGCGAAGGTATCAAAGTTAATATGTACCGATTTTTATTATCTTCACTTTGACTTGCTTGCAAGAAGAAATTCCTGAAATACAGGTATTTTGTGCGATTTGTCAAGTTTGTGATGCATTTCTTCAAAAGTGCTTCGACAAGCAAGGGCAATAATAGACTGATAAGACTATATGTCACTTGTTTTTTACGGGAAATAAATATTGTGACGGAGAAGTGCACCGTTTTTTCCCTAGGTGAGCTCAAAATCAGGAAACCGCGAAATTGGCAGAAAAGTGCGTTTTGCGGCCAAAATTTGTAGATTTTTTTTCAGGCGAACAAAACTTTTTTTCGCTAAACTAACTGCCAAACTATTGCTATGGGTGTAATGCCTAGACCTACAGTAAATTTCATCAAAATCAGGAATGGTGAGCGGAACCTCGTGTTCGATCTTATCTGGACACACCCATCACACAGATGCGAATTAATTACGCGGAAGTGTTACGTATGTTACTCGGAATCATTAAGTAGTAACGGTAAATGGTATTTTAACATCTGAGCTCCGGAATTTGTTCGCGTTCTGGGCAACCTCCAGACTTCACGGCCCTGTAAGTGAGCACACGTTCAGCGTGACTTAGCCCAGACAATTCTGTGAAAATTATGTTGTTATTTTTCGCAGCCGATGTGTAGCGCTTGTTTGAGATTGTGCGACAAAACGTTCATTCACTAGAAATAAGTTCAGAGCCTTGAAAATTGGTTCCGTGTGTGCGTCGTATGCGACACTAACGGTGTTTCGAATGGCTTTCTTTTGGAGTTTGTGTAATTTCTAGATGTTGGTTTTGGTGATAGTGCCCCAGACTAAGTAACAATAATATATATGAATCCATCTCGCCCCCTGCTGTAAGCAGCCGCTACAAATGTGATTGAAGGGCAGCCTTCTTAAATTACGTTCAGAAAGAGACACTGTCTGGCTATTCCGAAAAAATGAGTTATTGTTCAGCACAGTAATGTGCTGCTTATTGCGCACACTTCATTTTAACGCCGCGAGTGTTCGCAGACATGTCTCGTAACAAGGAGGTGATTTTATGACAAATTGAAAAAAATGGACGAATAGCAAGGAACCAATGACAAACAGTACGCCGTATTGAAAATAGTTCATTATTATTATTTTTTACGCAGTCATGCGTAAGCGGTAATTAGGCGTTGGATCACTTACGCGTCGTTTTACGAGCAGGTGCTGTGAGCATGACCCAGAAAATGTCGACCACTCGTTCACAGCTAACAACGTACACCGAAGGAAACAATGCGATGTACTTTAATGTTATAATCGCTCACATGTTTTGAAGGAAAATTTGAGCTTACACAGTTTACGTAGGCTATTTACCTGGAGGAACCGGAGGGGAGGAGTATAGGGCCAATTCACCGCTTTTCCGTCCACCCCCCAGCCAAGCTGGGAAAAGTAGGAGGAGGGCAAGGAACACCTAGTATATAAATCCGTAGTTATTTATAATCCTATAACTTATAATCTTATAACAGGCATGCACTGAGAACCGAAGCTAGGCTAGCAATTGAGAAGGCGACGCGCATGGGGCCGACTACGCTATCGAGTTCTACTCTTGAAGGCCAAGCTCAAGCGTCCTCTAAGCTTTTTTTCAAACACGATAGTCTTTCTTGTGAACTTAAACGCAAAAATGTTGGTCTGTCTGTCTGTCTGTCTGTCTGTCACACGATTCAGCCACCCCGCCAAAGTTTAAGCACTTGCTGAATGCCCAGCCATCCTGAACTGGTAGCTGGGTTCATACTTGTGAGTATTGCCGATCAAAAAGCAAATATTACGCATATCTGATGCGCAGCATCAATACGTAAGTATTTGTTGGTGTGTTCCTTTTCTAGAAAATACATAGATACTTAATTCTAACGAACCTAGTGTTTCTTAGGCAGCACTGAAAATGCGACGCTATGCACGAAAAAGCCCACCCATCTGGCCAAAGTTTAAGCACTTGGTGAGCGCCCAGCCATCTTGCACTGGTAGCAGCGTTCATACTTGTGAATATTGTCGATCAAAAAGCAAGCATTACGCATATCTTAGGTGCAACATCAGTACGTAAATATTAGGTAGTGTGTTTCTTTACAAGAAAATACATAGATGCGTAATTCTCAAAACGCTAGTGTTTCTTAGGCTGCGCAGAAAATGCTAGCGTTTCTTTGGCTGCGCTGAAACGGCGCAGAAACGGCCGGGACAAAAAGAACGCCCGGCTGAACACTACCGCCTTTGCACGACATTTCCAGTGAAGCAACAAATACGCAGCCAATATTTTTTTTCGTGATAACGATCGGTAGGGTCCCTATAAAAAATATGCTGGGTCCCAACACAATGTTTTAAATTCGAAGCGTTTCTTAGCGAACTTCTAAGACTTTCAGCGTATCTATCTATCTATCTATCTATCTATCTATCTATCTATCTATCTATCTATCTATCTATCTATCTATCTATCTATCTATCTATCTATCTATCTATCTATATCCGCCTAGGAATTTGTGCTCTCGTGCTCGTATTGTTAATGAGATGTATACCAAAATTTGTATGGCGTGACGAGACTGTACGACAAACGTAACTGACAAGTGCTATCGCACAAATCGTGCCACACATGTCATGTACAGCAGGATTCACATGACATGGTCTCGGGGCGCTCACGGCTATTTAATTACACAGATATACTCCAAAATGGGTACGACGAGACATTTCTATGCGGTGAACATCATTAACAGGCATTAACATGAAAATCATGAAATGCATGTCATGCCCACCATGACATACATGCCCTGCTCATTCATTCATTCACTCATTCATTCATTCATTTTTATTTTCTTAAGGACCTCCGAAATGGTATTATACAAGGGGAGGGTTAATATACAATCAGTTGCGTTGTCACAATGATCAATGTGATCATAATGATGCTGTTGCTAGCCGGCAATATTGCCGGCTGGGGTCATTATTCACACCACCATCGATAGTACTGTCTCGTGGTTGTGACGGTGATGAATGCTGCAGTAACATTGAGAAATACGGAGCTCTTTATTTGGGGGAACTTGTGCCCAGAAAATCAGAACACGAAATACAAGCCATACACTTTGCGCAGTGAGAGCGGCGACAACAGTCGTCGGCCGTCGAGCGATCTGATCATCGGTTTAATGCGCCGTCCTTTATATATCAGTCATAACCCCTTCCAGGGTTAGCGCTGCAGTGCTCGCGTAAGCTCTCGAATAAACTTGACTATTCGCGTCCGGCGTGTAATCTTAACCGAATAATCTAAAAAATTCGTGAAGCTTCTCAAATATTACGGCGCGGTGTGCGTCAAACGTTGCTAACAAACTTTGTGGGCGAAATCCGAATAAATCAAAACGAAGTTGTGAACAGGCGGAACAGCAATATCGCTAGTAATAATAACGATCGTACTACTGGTTACACCACTCACAGTTGGTCGAGAGTAGTACTATGGATATTTTGCTTACACTATCGATAGTTTTAAAAAAACTATAGATGCTGTCGATAGTCAATTTGGCGATAGTTCTACATCACTACGTGCTGGGCATGTTTTACATGAAATGCTCGCGGTGCGCTCGAGGTCGTTTCGCTAGTTTGATATTCACCAAAATTGGTATTGCGTGACGTGACTGCACGACGAACATAAATGAAAGGTGGTAGCGTGACAATCATGACATGCTTGTCATTTAGAACATGATATACATGCCACGCTCATGCTCTGCTCGCGGCTGTTTCGCTAGCTTGTTATACAGCAACAATGCTATTCCGCGACGCGTGTGTATGATGAACACAAATGGAAGGTGGTAACACGACAATCATGAGACGCATTTCATGTGCAGCATTATTTACATGCCCCGTTCATGGAGCGCTCGCAGCAATTTCACTGACTTGGTGTACCCCAAAATTGGCCCATCGTGATGTGACTGTATGACGAACATAAATGACAGGTCGTAACATGAAAATCGTCACATGAATGTCATGTGGAACATGAGTTACATGTCCTGCTCAGAGTGCGCTCACGGCGATTTCGCTAGTTTGATATAGACCAAGGTTGGTATCGCATGACGTGATTGTACGACGAACATAAATGACAGGTGGCAACATGACAATCATGATATGCAAGTCGTGTAGGACATGACTTACACTCCATCCTCATGGTGCGCTCGCGGCCGTCCCGCTAGCTTGATATACACCAAAATTGGTTGTACGTGACCTCATTGTATGACGAATATAAATGGCAGGTGGCAACATAACTGATATGCATGTCGTCTAAGGCATAATTGACATGTCTTGCTCATGGTGTGCTGGCGGCCGTTTCGCTAGCTTGATATGCACCATAACTGCCATTGCGTGACGTGACTGTATGGTGAACACTAATGCCAGCAGGTGCTGACATGGCACTAATGATATGCATTTCGTGTACAGCGTGATTTACATGCTACGCTCATGGTGCGCTGCCGGCCGTTTCCCAAGCTTGATATACACCAAAACAGGTATTGCATGACGTGACTGTATCTGGTACATAAGCGACCGGTCATAATACGCAAATCATAACATGCGTGCTATCTACGACATGATTTACATTACACAGCCTTGGTGTGCTTCCGGCTGTTTTAGTAACTGGATATAAACCAAATTGGTATGGTATGACAAATTCTTCGTAGCGGCTGTAGCAGGTTCGCTTGGCTAAATTTAATTCTACTGTTATATTTAAAGTTATTATTGTTAAAGCGCTTTCTTTTGTTTAAAAGGTTTATATGTTATTTGACTGCGATAGCAACTGTGTCCAACTGTGATAATGTTAATTTATGTGTTAAAAAGAACCTGTGAACATAAGTGCGGTTGAAATGTGTTCACTTCGTGTTCTTTTCTATGTTCATAAGTGAACTGTGTGATTATTTCTAACGTGCATATTTATAGTGGCATGTACTCTAAATAAAGATTTTTAATGGAACCTTTCGTCGGTCTTTGCTCGCTCACGCATCTGCTGGCAACTCGTTTACACATATACGCTTGTTGCCGAAAGACATGTGCTTGTAGGCAGTGTTAGAATGTTAACAGAATGCGTAACCACCGCAGTGGCCTAATGGATACGTTGCTCCGCTGTTGACCCAAAAGACAGGGGTTCGATCCTGGCCGTTGCGGCCGCATTTTGACGGAGAAGAATCCCTAGAGACCAGTGGTCTAAGTTATTCATAGTCTTCAGTACGCCGTCCTGAGCTGCCGTGCTACGTTAATCCCAATAAAGCAGCCAACAAACCGATAATTAACAGATTAACAGATCATGATTTAATAGAATGATTGTAACCAAATATTAACAGAGTGCATGAAACACAGGTAACTAGATGGTTCACAGAAGGCTTACGGACAGCCCTTCTTTTGAGAGAACGCTACCCGGGTGCCTATTGAACATTGTTGATATTGGGTTACTACGAAGCCACCAGAGAGCCTTTTAACATGATTCTGTTCAAAGTTTGTGGCCAATTGCAGCCAGAGCTTTGACAGTGTGTTGGTATGGTAGTCTCAATACGGTTGGTAGACACTCTGTTGGTAGGTTCTAGTAACAATTGTCTTTAGTCAGTCAAGTTAAGGCTACCAGAAATATCAGTAAGAGAACTTCCAGATCAGATGCTGTGCCATGTCTTCTTCGGAAAGGATCCAGCTGGATAGTGGAGGCTGACATAGCGTAAGGCCACAATGTGTGGGATCCGCTGGAATTTTTAACAGCGAAGATGTTTAAGTTTCGGCCTTTTCCGGCGTCATTTGCAAAAAAAACAAAAACACAGAAAAGCGCCACGCCTGCCCGAACGACGCCACACACTCACAGCAAAAGCTTTCTTTCACAGAAAAAGCGCGTAGCAAATATATTTCTACAGCCCGTTGCAAACGCTCTTGGGGCGACTACGGCGAGTACAGTTGCAAATTACCCACAGCACCATCAAACATTATAATTTTGCGAAGTGACGTAATACCAACAGTGTGATTATTCAACAGTCCGCGGAAAAGCGAGGTACCCAGTGCGCGTTCGTAAGACATTATGCGAACATTGTTGTTTGACCGATGAGGCTAAAGTATTATGGCTGAGCTTCTTTTGTAATGGGTGGGCAGCTTTAAACCAGGTACTCGTTACTTCATTCGCGTTGTGTAACATCTGGTTGTTATTTGCCTCTTTACCACGCTACATTACACCTGTTAACGTGATTAGTTAGCTGACATGGCACCCGTATTGGATCTTTTTACAAAGTAATTTGAAGCACCGGTGCGGTTGTGTGGTAGAATACTCGACTGCCACGCAGAAGGCTTGGGTCAAATCCGGCCCAATCTTGGATACATTTTTCGCACAGTGCGTGATAGCAGTTACGGAACAACGACACGAAAATGGGCTGTTGTGATCTCATAAATGATTTCGCTGCAAAACTCGGCGGGCATTCTCCACAGAAGGTATGTATGTACCAAGCAGCTCTTAACATAGCATAGCCACACGTAGTAAAAGTACGCAGCGTACAAGTTGGGCAGGTTCGTCAGGCTTCATCTTGGTCAACGTGCGTGGTGGGCTTTCACATGAAGAAGGAAGTGCGACAAAATAGCGCAGCTTAACAACTGGTTTACTGAAACGTGAAATGAGCCTTTTTATCAGCCTCGGCCCACATGACATGTTCCCCTGGGGGTCGAAATGAAACATCTCAAATTCACGAAAAGAAAACATATGTGATGTGCCACAAACAAACGTGGAAAAAGACACGATTTACATGACAAAGAATAAGCAGGTGAGACAATTACCATCGGCTGGTTGAGAAGGAATATGCGTACCTGTGCTCCACGTGCCACATAGCCGGCTGGCCTACGCGTGATTCATTACCTCGTGCATGGGTTTGGTCATGCACATCGTGTCGCTTTTCGTACTTTTTTCATGGCTTTGACATGTAATTTTTACGTGGCTTTTAGACGCCACATTTTTAGCTCCTAGGGAGACATGTCATGCGGGCTGAGACTGTTAACAGCTACGATGTAAGAGGGCACAAAGACGACGGCAGACTCGGAGAGAGAGACACTCGCAGAAGGTGCGTGTCTGTCTCTCCTTCTCCGTCGTCGTCTTAGCGCATTTTATCTCGTATAAATTGTCCAGTCAGACATTGTTAAAAAGGCTGATTCATGTTTTACTAAACCCGGTTGTTAGCCTCCGCAGACCCACCACGCAGTATGACCAAAGGTCGCTTCGAGTTGACTGCATCGGAAGCACAAGTTCAACAGGCGCAGTAGCTTCCTTCTTGTCTTGCTTGTACCGCGTCCACCCTCTCCACTGGGTGCCTTGTTTTGTCCAGGCGCAAGGTAGCCTCAACTCGCTCAAGAGGAGGTGCAAAGAAGTGCAGCATGGCGTGTGCCCCTTCCTCCTCCCGAGCTTAGAGCATAGGCCACTGCGTATTGTCGTTCAGGGCGTGCAAAAGCAAGTTAAAACTGCTCAACCCGACGGGTAATTTTAGCCACGTCTTTTCGGCAGCTATTAAGGCGGATCTTTTTACATGTCTCGGGGGCAGAAAATCAACCGTAGTTGACGGCAATACCAACTGTAGAAAAAAAAGTTATAAAATCTCGTGGCGCATTTCGCGAGCTGCGTTGGCAGTTCGCCTTTGCGAAATCGTGATCCCGAGGCGATAGGAATGTTGAAAAAAGACTGCTGAGTTTAAAAATGTATTCATCATGCGAACGTGTGTATGTGTCTTAATGTATTCCAGGAATTGTTACATTCGTGCTCTAGGCTAGTATGAAGAAAAGTGGCGACGTCAGTAAAACCTTTTGAACACAAGTTTGCGAGCGTACACATTCCTGGCTAATTGAACTTTCGCTTTAAGTCGATGTAGCATCGCTCAAAGGACCCCGGATATTTTCATTTTTTTTCTTGTTGTATTACCTCGCACGCACCTTCATAGAAGGCCGAAACCGGTGGAATTCTCTATTGAACCAGTAGAACGTCTCTCTAGATAGTCAGAACAGTCTCTTGAAGTCACACTCGTCGAACCCTCCGACAACTTTCTCGTACCCGGCAACACGAGTTCACGTACCGACGCCCAGGCGACCAAAACACATACACCGTCAAAGTCCTCCTCCTCGGAGTCACTATGAGGGTCGCCGTTGTCAGAATCGTTGTTACTGCAGAGTCGGGGAGTTTCATGCGGCAGCTACGAAGACCGCGGCAGTGTTTCGGTAAACAAGTGCCGCAATACATGCCGCGTCGGCTGTTCAACCAATACGGGACGCACTTGCGACTTCGTTTTGGTGACACCCGCTGCGTGGTAGCGTCGCGGCTGCATCGGCACTCGCTTAATCACAGCTGTGCACTCACAGCAGCCCATGGCACAGCCACGCCACTTTCCAGAACTATTGCAGGCAGTGCAAGGCAAATCGAAGGGACCTCAAGATGCATTGTGTGACGTGGTCGTGACATTGAACAAGGTACCAGTCGGCAGGTTCAAGACGAAACTTTTAAATGCGAATGCATTTCTTAGTCGGGCTAAATCAGGCGTCGGTCGGTGTCCGCGCGCCTCTCCGCTCTCACTTCCTCTCCCATAGCAACAGCTGCGGGCGCGCGCGCTTATCCTCGCCCCTAGCAACCGGAGCAGGTGGTGCGGGCGGAGTAGCGGAGAGTGAGTGGAGAGGAGGAGGGCGCTCTGGCGAGTGAGGGCGCTCGCATCGCGGGAGCTCGGCGGAGCTCCCTCGTGTGTGGAGAGAGGGTAGAAGAGGGTAGGTGCAGTGCTTCGCCGCTCCTTCTCTCGCCATTCGCTCTCTCTCCTCCCTGCGCCACCGCCTCAATGCAGTGCGCTTGAAACGCGTTTGTAGCGTTTGTGCTGCCTTGGCACAGCCTGAAAACAGCGCGTTCTAAACGCGTTTGTTCTGCATTGAAGGCGGTGGCAACATCCCTGAGGCGATTACGAACGCACGTAGGAAGCGTTCGTTGAAAGAGGCGCCGAAAAGAGAGACACATGAGCGCGTCGATGTGTTCAGCTTTACGCTATTAAAATGACTACGCCGTGTACTCTCGGCGCAAAAAATGCATTCGCATTTCCTCACGATCCCCTTCGGGGAGGTGGGGGCATTTTTATTTGGGTGACTTGTGCCCGTCAAACGAAAGGTCAAAAGTGAAGCAATACACGCTGTACACTGACAGCGGCGTACAGAGCGTCGGCCGTCGACAAACTGATCTGCAGTAAGGCGCGTCGGCATTTATGCATGAGGCATCGAACATTCGTGTCTTATCGCTCGTGGCTACGTTAGCTCCAGCGTAATATGAACTCTTCACGTTTGCGCGTTCAAGCCTATAGGATGATTCCAAAATATTCAGGAAGGTTCCCAGATATTATGGGGCGGCTTGCGCAAGGCAGCGCCAACGCAGGCAAAGCATCAGTTATTATTATTATTATTATTATTATTATTATTATTATTGTTGTTGTTGTTGTTGTAAATATTACTATCGAACGTGAAGTACGATTTTTAAAAATGCGGTTCCAACTCGTGTCTGTAAATTTCGTACACTCTTAACTGTGTAACCCTTACTATCGGTGCATAAAATCACATTTATCTGTTAATTTTTAACCGCTAAGTTAGAAGGGTACATTGTAACTGATAAAAACATAAGGTGCAATGTAACGAATACAAATATAAGGTACATTGTAACTCATGTAAACGTTGGCATTATAAAGGTTACGCTGTAGTCCTTAATTTTCTAAAACCGTACGTACCCTCTAAAAACGTGTTATTTAGGGGTTACTTCAGCTACTGCTCTACATCTTTTTGTTTTGATTGCACTCCGTTTATATAGCCAACCTATAGGGTTGCTACAATTATGTTTACAACATATACACAATGTTGCACTCCAACATATTCTTTAGCATCTCGAAGTGGGCCAGCAATGTCATGTCTGCCAGTGGACTGAATTGTTCTCGCAATGGGTTCTCGTGCAGCACCTAAAATTGAGGTTTATGAAAGGATTTCCCCTTTCAATGCATTTCAATAGCACATTGAAATTGCATATAATTTGGTCGAATTGATGTTGTGTCCGTATATCTTTTCTTTTGCAGTGCCATAATTCTGCATAAGAATCTGTTGTGAGAACAAACCACTCCGATATCAAGCATCACAATAATGACCCAACTCGAGTACAAAGCATTCTAAAGTGAGACATTGTGTACATGTTCAAAAGAAGGGTCCCACCAAACCAAAGACATCCCTACAGGTAGCTGAAGTATACCTCCAAATCTAACACTTCCTTCTGTGTGTTCACTGCTTGACTGCCCTCACAAATCACCTATATAGAATGTTCGGATATTACCCGCTTGTTACCTAGGCTTTTCTTCATTGCGTGTATATATGTATATATAATATATATATATATATATATATATATATATATATATATATATATATATATATATATATATATATATATATGAAGAAGACATTCGTCGAAAAACAGAATTCGGCCGTGGGACCGGCCTTCGTCAGAATAACAGCGTGACGGTGGTGCTACAGCATATAAGCGCATACGTTTCGCTTGCATTGATCGCGTGAGCGCAAACATTATAAAAGCAAGTGCAACAATCAGACATGAAATATGTATTGGGGCCCCGTATCACATCCTACTTACAAGCAATCAATTCACGAGTCACGAGACGTGCACAACGATTGCAGGTGGTACAAGCAATAAGATCTACAGCGGTCACTTATTCAAGACACTAAGTTTCCCCGCACTCTCATTCAAACCGCCTGCGACTGTATTGAACATCAAGATGAAAAATGATTCGCGAACTTCCCTGTCATGATGTGTTCGGAAGCCACACTCCAGAATCGTGGCTTTAATGTTGTAAAACGAGCGGCCCATTGCGTTAGTATGCTTTGATATTGGAAGGTGAGGAAGTGAAGAGATGTGAGCCTTGTGGTTGTTAAACCGATATCGGAAGGGTGCTTCGGTTTCGCCTACGTATTGCATTCTATAGATTGAACATTCCGGGAGGTAAACTACATTACGTGTGTCGCAGTTATAGCCACCATTTATTTTCACGCCGAAGTTAGATGCGGTGCTGTTTGCGATAAGTGAAGTGGTCATATGGTGGCAGACTTTGCAACGAGATTTCTTTCAAGGACGGCAGCCAGTAGGTTTATTGCGTGCGCCTTTTGACGGCGTGAGTAGGTCGCGCAGATTTTGGGCTCTTCGGTACGTCACACGCGGTGGTTCTGGGAAAACTGATTTCAGTCGTTCGCTTTGTAGAAGTATGTTATGGGGCTTTCTTAAAACGGCATTTACGTGCAGCGCGGGCGTGGAAAAAGTTAGAACAAGGTTAGTGTAAGAGAAAAACGGCTCTTTATTATTGGTACTTAAAAGTGCTTTGCGGTCCTGGTTACTTGCCCTTTTGGTGGCGTCATCAATAATCTTGGAAGGGTATTTCTGTTTTGATAAAGCACTCCGAAGCTGCTCACAATTGGAATTAAAATCGGTTTGTTGGGAGCACATTCTTTTAAAACGAAGGGCCTGGCTATAGGTTACGCTGGTTTTAGAGTGCTTGACATGGTTACTATTGAAATGAAGGTACTGTTGAGTATCAGTTGGCTTTCTGTAAACATTAGTGGCGAGCTGGCCGTCACATGTCACTGTTACGTCAAGAAACTTAATAGCTTGTCCTGAGTAGGTATCAGAGAATGAAAGGGACGGATCAGCGTTGTTGAAATCGTGAATGAACGATAAGAGATGGAGTTCACCGTGCTGCAAAATCATGAATATATCGCCAAAAGAAAAGGGAGCCATCCGGCGACCTAACAGCTCGTCACTATGAGTGGGTCATAGTAGGCCTTCTGGCGCTCACCGTTGACTATGTCGCGCCTTCGACAACGCATGTTCGAAGAAGGCTCAATGGGTTCGATCAGATAATTGACCCGGGATATTTGTTCGACGACGCTATAGGGGTCTTCGTATTTCGGCAGTAGTTTTGTAGAGAGGCCAGTTGCAGTGGTAGGGACCGTGAGCCATAGGAGCGCTCCCGGGATAAACGTGGGCTTAGAAATGGTGGCGTCACCTCAAATGCTCTTCTCTCGCTCTTCTTCATGCGCCGTAAAAGTCTGAGAAGCTCGCGAAACTCTTCAGCGAGTCTGGCTGTGGTAGAAATGGGCGCACACTCTACTGGATCCGGCTTTTATGGAAGTATCGTGTCGATCGTGTGCGACGGATACCTTCCGTAAAATAAGAAAAAGGGTGAGAAACCAGTGGTGCTTTGAGGGGCGGTATTGTAGGCGTAGTTGACGAAAGGCAGAATGGCATCCCAATTTGTGTGATCGGCGGCGACGTACAATGAGAGCATGTCGCCGAGCGTGCGGCTAAAGCGTTCGGTGAGGTCATTCGTCTGCGGGTGGTAAGCAGTAGTTTTGCGGTGAACAGCATGACACTCTTTCAGAATGGCTTCGATAATTTCCGACAAGAAGACACGGCCTCGATCGCTGAGAAGCTCCTGGGGTGGACTGCGACTCTGTATGAATCGGTGTAGCAGGAAGGAGGCAACACCGCGCGCTGTAGCCGCTGAGAGGGCGGGAGTTACGGCGTATCGCGTGAGACGGTCGACTGCGACGATGGCCCAGTGGTTACCAGCCGACGTCAGAGGAAGTGCTCCATACAAATCGATGCCCGCGCGCCCGTATGTGCGGTTAGGGCAAGGTAATGTTTGTTGACCTGCTGGCGACACGTGCGTTGTATGTTTTTGGGGTTGTCAATTGAGGCACAAGCGAATGAACTTCTGCACGTAACGAAACATCCCTCGCCAGAAGTATCGTTGTCAAATGCGGTGACAAGTTTTGGATACACCAGAGTGCGCGCATTGCGGATAAAAGTGGAATGGCTCGCATATTTCAGAATGCAGTCTGCGGGGTATCACTACTAACCAAAGGGGCCGTCGGCGTTGTAATTCCGTCGGTGCAGTAGGTCGTCACTAATGGCGAAATGGTGGGCAAGTTCTTTCACGGACGTACGTTTGCGAAATTCTGCCACGAACCGAAGCTTGGTCGGATGGGGAAGGATTCCATCACTGGACGCGACGTAGCCGATTATTGTCAGCAGCCGTGCTGCAAATCCGCACTTCTTCAGATTGAGTTAAAGGCCGGCGTTGCTCAAACGCGTCAAAACATGCCGCAAACTTTGGAGATGCGTGGAGAAGTCCGGAGCGAAATCGATGACGTCGTCCAGGTAACACAAGCACGTGTGTCATTGCCAGTTGCGCAGAACTGTGTCCATCATGCGCTCTAAGGTGGCGGGCGCATTACACAGAACAAACGGCATGACGTTGAACTCGTAGAAGCCGTCGGGCGCTGTCTTCGGTCGAGCGTGATCCGCCATGGGTACTTGTCAGTACCCGGAGCGCAAATCAAGAGATGAAAAGAATTCTGTGCCTTTTAGGCTATCAATCGCGTCGTCGATTCGCGGCCGCGGATAAACATCCTTGCCAGTGATTTCGCTGAGCCGTCGGTAGTCCACACAGACCCACACGGAACCGTCCTTCTTCGCAACGAGAACAGGAGACGCCCATGGGCTGTCCGAGGGCCGAAACTCATCGCGTCGAAGCATATTGTGACGCACAGTTCAGAAAAACACACTTTAATGAACTACAGCGTGTTGGGCGAACTTGTGCCCGAGAAGAAAGCAGGAGATAACTAAAACGGAAGTCCCCGAGCAGCTCTGGAGAAGAGTCCTCTTTTTAGCTCTAAAGCTAAACCTCTTCTTCTCTTCCTCTGGTTGTGTCCCGCGTGGGTCGCGCGCAGCTGTTCTGGCCTGGGTCAAGCAGGAATGCGCTGTCGGCCACACATTTACCTTCTTTTGCATGTATGCCACAAACAATTGGGAGGGAGCACAAATCGGCCTGGGGCGTAGTTTGAAACCACCTTGTGTCATTACCCCCCTTTCAAGAGTGCATCGCCCCGATGCTGATTAGAAACGGGTTTTCAGGCGATCGTTTACAACACCTCTTGGTGACTGCAGTTGCCGTCAAGCAGTGCGGTGTCCTCGATGGTTCTTTCCCTGTCGTAGTAAGGTTTCATTCTGACGACATGCACAATTTCTGTGCGATGCCGCCGTCGTGATGAGATTTCCTGTCCCTCCGGAACAACTTCGTAATTCACGGAGCCAAGACGGCAGAGCACCCTATATGGACCAAATAGCGGCGTAGGAGATTTTCGGATAGGCCACGTACCCGTACCGAAATCCACACCCATACTCTGTCTCCCAGTGTATACTGGACGTCTCTCCGTCGCAGATTGTATCGATGCGTGTCGGCTTTCTGTTGTTGGTGAATACTATGTCTCGCCAGCTGTCTTGCTTCTTCAGCTCTTTGTATATAGTAGCTGACGTCATATTCATTCTCTGTCACATCATCAACAGGTAGCATAGCATCTAAAGTTGTGGTGACTCTCCGGCCGAAAACAAGCTGAAACGGCGCCATTCGGGTTGTCTCTTGCATTGCGGTATTATACGCGAACCTTGCATAGGGTAATATTTTATCCCATGTACGGTGCTCTATGTCCACGTACATCGACAACATATCAGCCAACGTTCTGTTCAGTCGTTCTGTGAGTCCATTTGCTTGCGGATGATATGCTGTAGTTTTCCTATGGCTGGTGTGCGTCAACTTCATAATAGACTTTATTAGGTCAGCCGTAAACGCAGTTCCTCGGTCCGTGTTGAGCACTGTAGGAGCGCCATGCCGCAGTACGATGTTGGTGACGAAGAATTCGGCCACTTCAACGGCCGTTCATCTAACAAGAGACGCTGTCTGGGCATATCGAGTCAGATAGTCGGTCGCAACTATGATCCACCGCTTCCCCGACGACGACGTAGGAAATGGGCCGATTAAGTCCATTCCCACTTGTGTGAATGGGGCCTCTGGTGGTTCTATAGGCTGAAGGAGACCTGCTGGTTTCAACGGTGGGGTCTTGCGTCTCTGGCAGTTAGGCATGTTCTGACATAGTGCTGCACAGAGCTTAGCAACTTCGGCCAGTAATATTTTGTGCGGATGCGTGCTAGAGTTCTGCTTACTCCTAAATGTCCCGCTGACGGATCGTCGTGGCAAGCCTCCAAGACCTGAGGTCGTTAAAGTGCAGGGACGACGAGCAGGAATGCCGCTGTATTGTTTTCAAAATTCCTTTTATACAGGACGTTATTGCGGAGGACGAACGCCGACAAGCCGCGGGCGAAGGCTCGTGGAACATCGCCAGAATCTCCCTGTATGAACTTTATCAATTCTAGTAGTTCCGGGTCAGGTTGCTGATGATGTGTCACCTACGATGTTGTCACAGCTCCCAAGAATGGTAAATCCTGCTCGTCGTCGGCGGAAATAGAGACAGCGGGTTCAATCGGAGCACGTGACAAGCAATCATCATCGCTGTGCTTGCGACCAGACTTATATACGACTGTGATATCGCATTCCTGTAATCGTAGGCTCCATCTTGAGATGGATCCTTGAGATTGGCCAGCCAGCATAGTGAGTGATGGTCACTTATAGCTCGAAAATGCCTGCCGTATAAATATGGTCGAAACTTGGTGATAGCCCATAGCACAGCGAGGCATTCTTTTTCCGTCGCTAGTAGTTCATCTCAGCTTTCGAAAGAGTGCGACTGGCGTAGCAATAACTCGTTCTTGTCCATTTTGCCATTGAATAAGTACGGCCCCAAGACCTGCATTACTTGCATCTCTGTGAATGTCTGTTGCCGCTTTTTCGTCAAAATGCGCAAGAACAGGATGGCTCTCAGGGCAATTCCTTAGTTCATTGAAGGCATCCTCCACTTCAGTAAGCCAAACGAAGGGCACATCTTCTTTTGTCAGCCGAGTCAGCGGTCCAGCGATTCGCGAAAAATTTTTGATGAATCATCTGTAATAGGCGCAGAGTCCTAAAAATCACCTCACGGCCTTTTTATCCGTTGGATTTGGAAATTTTGCGACGGCCTCAGTCTTCCCAGGATCTGGGCGGACGCCTTCCGCACTGATGACATGGCCGAGAAAAAGGAGTTCACGGAAGCCGAAATGGCATTTCTGCGGTTTTATCGTCAAATCTGCTGACTTGATAGCGGTGAGCACAGCCCGCATCCTTTTCACATGTAGCTCGAAGGTAGCAGAGAATACGACGACGTCGTCCAGATAAACCAGAGAAGACTGCCATTTCAGACCGGAGAGCACTATGTCCAGCATTCGCTGGAAGGTGGCGGGTGCTGAAGAAAGACCAAAGTGAAGAACCTTAAACTCGCATAAACCGTCCGGTGTCACAAACGCCGTCTTTTCGCGATCCCTTTCGTCAACTTCGATCTGCCAATACCCACTTTTAAGGTCCAGCGAGCAAAAATACTTCGCATCTCGTAGCCTATCCAGAGTGTCATCAATCCTTGGAAGAGGATAAACATCCCGTTTATTGACGGCGTTCAGTTTCCGGTTTTCAATGCCTAAACGCAAGTTCTAATCCTTTTTCTTCACAAGGACAACAGGTGAGGCCCAGGGACTTGCTGACGGCTCAATGACGTCGTCCTTGAGCATTTCTTGAACCTGACTTCCCATAGCCTCTCTTTCTTTAGGTGACACATGGTAGGGGTGTTGGTATATAGGCCTCATCGACTCATCGACAATGATGCGATGTTTGGCGACAGGTGTACGACGGACTTTGGATGACATCGAGAAGCATGCGGCGAACTTCCTTATAAGACTCTCTATTTCTTCCATTTGATGGGGCAGTTGTCCTGGTTCGATGTCGATAGCTGCTAGGACAGAGTCCACGTCTTGTAAATCAGATGTCGTGGTTTCAGAAGTGCTCAGCTCCGTAACCTGGACGAAATCATTCAGACTGGTTCCCTTTGGGATGTGTTGTATCTCATTTCCAAAGTTAGTAAGCAAAACGCTGGTACATCCGCTACACAGCTGAACAAGGCCTCGTGCCATGCAGATACCTTTTTGAAG